>NW_026728152.1:300000-436693 GCF_030684315.1 Stegostoma tigrinum
CACTGCATCACACTTCACGCAGTCACTGCATCACACTTCACGCAGTCAGGGCATCACATTTCACGCAGTCACGGCTTCACATTTCACGCAGGCACTGCATCCCATTTCACGCAGACACTGCATCCCATTTCACGCAGACACTGCATCCCATTTCACGCAGACACTGCATCACATTTCACGCAGTCACTGCATCACATTTCACGCAGTCACTGCATCACACTTCACGCAGTCACGGCATCACATTTCACGCAGTCACGGCATCACATTTCACTCTGTCACTGCATCACATTTCACTCTGTCACTGCATCACATTTCACTCTGTCACTGCATCCCATTTCACTCTGTCACTGCATCCCATTTCACACAGTCACTGCATCCCGTTTCTCATCTGACGCTTCATTCAAGTTCCGTCAGGTATTGCGTCCCATTTCACTCAGCCACTGCATCCCATTTCACTCAGCCACTGCATCCCATTTCACTCAGCCACTGCATCCCACATCACTCAGCCACTGCATCCCACATCACTCAGCCACTGCATCCCATTTCACTCAATAACTGCATCCCATTTTCCTCAGTCACTGCATCCCATTTCCCACAGTCACTGCGTCTCCTTTCCCTCAGTCACCGCATCCCATTTCACTCAGTCAGCGCATACCATTTCCCTCAGTCACTGAATCCCATTTAACTGAGACAGTGAATCTCATTGAACTGAGACGGTGCATCCCATTACCCTCAGTCACAGCATTCCATTTCCCACAGTCACTTCATCTCCTTTCCCTCAGTCACTGCATGTCATTTCCCTCAGTCAATGCATCTCATTTCCCTCAGTCAATGCATCTCATTTCCCTCAGTCACTGCATTCCATTTCACTTAGCCACTGCATCCCATTTCCCTCAGCCACTGCATCCCATATCACTCAGTCACTGCATCCCATTTCCCTCAGTCACTGCATCCCATTCACTCAGTCACTGCATCCCATTTCACTCAGTCACTGCATCCCATGACCGTCAGTCCCTGAATCCCATTTCACTCAGTCACTGCATCCGATTTCACTCAGTCACTGCATCACATTTCACTCAATCACTGCCTCCCATTTTCCTCAGTCACTGCAACCCATTTCCCACAGTCACTGCGTCTCCTTTCCCTCAGTCACAGCATCCCATTTCCCTCAGTCAGCGCATCCCATTTCCCTCAGTCACTGCATCCCATTTCACTGAGCCACTGCATCCCATTTCAATCAGCCACTGCATCCCATTTCACTCAGCCACTGCATCCCATTTCACTCAGCCACTGCATCCCATTTCACTCAGTCACAGCATTCCATTTGACTCAGTCACTCCATGCTATTTAACGGAGACAGTGAATCCTATTCAACTGAGACAGTGCATCCTATTTCACTCAGTCACTGCGTCCCATTACCCTCAGTCACTGCATCCCATTTCACTCAGGCACTCCCTCCCAAATTCAGTCAGTCACTACCTCCCATTTCACTCAGTCACTGCATCACATTTCACTCAATCACTGCATCCCATTTCCCTCAGTCATTGCATCCCATTTCACTCAGTCACAGCAGCCCCTTTCACTCAGTCACAGCATCCCATTTCCCTCAGTCACTGCCTCCCTTTTCCCAGTGTCACTGCAATCCTTTCCTGCAGTCACTGCAACCCATTTCCCACAGTCACTGCATCGCATTTCACTCAGTCACTGCATCCCATTTAACTGAGACAGTGAATCTCATTGAACTGAGACAGTGCATCCCATTTCCCTCAGTCACAGCATCTCCTTTAACTCAGTCACAAAATCCCCTTTCACTCATTCACAGCTTCCCATTTCACTCATACACAACTTCATATTTCACTCATTCACAGCTTCCCATTTCACTCAGTCACTGCATCCCATTTCTCTCAGTCACTGCATCCCATTTCCTTCAGTGACTGCATCCCATTTCCCTCAGTCACTGCATCACATTTCACTCACCCAGTGCATCCAATTTCCCTACATGAGTGCATCTCATTTCCCTCAGACACTGCATCTCATTTCATTCAGTCACAGCATCCCATTTCCATCAGTAACGGCATCCCATTTCACTCATTCACAGCTTCCCATTTCACTCAGTCACTGCATGCCACTTCCCACAGTGACGGCATCTCCTTTCCATCAGTCAACGCATCACATTTCACTCAGTCACAGCATCACATTTCACACAGTCACAGCATCACATTTCACACAGTCACAGCATCACATTTCAAACAGTCACTTCATCTGGTTTCCCACAGTCACTGCATCCCATTTCCCACAGTCACTGCATCCCATTTCCCGCAGTCACTGCATCCCATTTCACGCAGTCACTGCATCCCATTTCACGCAGTCACTGCATCTCATTTCACGCAGTCACTGCATCTCATTTCACGCAGTCACTGCATTCAATTTCCATCAGTCACTGCATTCAATTTCCATCAGTCACTGCAATGCATTCCACTCTGTTACTGCATCCCTTTTCACTCAGTCACGGTGTCCCATTTCCCTAAGTCACTGCATCCCATTTCACGCAGACACTGCATCCCATTTCACGCAGTCACTGCATCCCATTTCACGCAGTCACTGCATCCCATTTCAGGCAGTCACTGCATCACATTTCACGCAGTCACTGCATCACATTTCAGGCAGTCACTGCATCACATTTCACGCAGTCACTGCATCACATTTCACTGAGTCACTGCATCTCCATTCCATCAGTCACTGCATCTCCTTTCCATCAGTCACTGCATCTCACGTCACTCAGTCACTGCATCCCATTTCACTCTGTCACTGCATCCCATTTCACTCTGTCACTGCATCCCATTTCACTCTGTCACTGCATCCCATTTCACTCTGTCACTGCATCCCATTTCACTCTGTCACTGCATCCCATTTCACTCAGTCACTGCATCTCACTTCACTCAGTCACTGCATCCCATTTCCCACAGTTACTGCATCACATTTCACACATTCACAGCATCACATTTCACACAGTCACTTCATCTCGTTTCCCACAGTCACTGCATCCCTTTTCCCACAGTCACTGCATCCCATTTCACGCAGACACTGCATCCCATTTCACGCAGACACTGCATCCCATTTCACGCAGACACTGCATCCCATTTCACGCAGACACTGCATCCCATTTCACGCAGACACTGCATCACATTTCACGCAGTCACTGCATCACATTTCACGCAGTCACGGCATCACATTTCACTCTGTCACTGCATCACATTTCACTCTGTCACTGCATCCAGTTTCACACAGTCACTGCATCCCGTTTCTCATCTGACGCTTCATTCAAGTTCCGTTAGGTATTGCATCCCATTTCACTCAGCCACTGCATCCCGTTTCACTCAGCCACTGCATCCCATTTCACTCAGCCACTGCATCCAAATTCCCTACATCAGTGCATCTCATTTCACTCAGTCACAGCATCACATTTCACACAGTCACTGCATCCCATTTCACTCAGTCAGTGCATCCCATCTGCATCAGTCACGGCATCTCCTTTCCCTCAATCACTGCATCCCATTTCACTCAGTCACTGCATCCTATTTCACTCAGTCACTGCATCCCATTTCACTCAGTCACTGCATCCCATTTCACTCAGTCACTGCATCCCATTTCCCTCAGTCACTGCATCACATTCCCCTCAGTCACTGCATCGCATTAACCACAGTCACAGCATGCCATTTCCCACAGTGACTGCATCCCATTTCATTTAGGCACTGCATCCCAGATCAATCATTCACTGCATCCCAGTTCACTCAGTCGCTGCATCCCAGTTCACTCAGTCGCTGCATCCCATTCCCCTCAGTCACTGCATCCCATTCCCCTAAGTCACTGCATCCCATTCACATCCGTCAGTGCATCCCATTTCCAACAGTCCCAGCAGCCCATTTAACGGTCACTGCATCCCATTTCACTCAGTCACTGCATCCCAGGACACTCAGTCACTGCATCCCCGTTCACTCAGTCACTGCATCCCATTTCACTCAGTCACTGCGTCCCAGTTCACTCAGTCGCTGCATCCCATTCCCCTCAGTCACTGCATCTCCTTTCCCTCAGTCACTGCATCCCATTTCACAGAGTCACAGCACCCCATTTCACTCAGTCACTGCAGCCCATTTCACTCATTCACAGCTTCCCATTTCACTCAGTCACAGCTTCCCATTTCCAACAGTGTCGGCATCTCCTTTCCATCAGTCAACGCATCACATTTCACTCAGTCACTGCATCCCATTTCATTCAGTCACTGCATCCATTTCCCCACAGTCTCCGCATCACATTTCACAGAGAAACGGCGTCCCATTTCACTTCGCCACTGCAACTCGTTACCCTCAGTCACAGCATCCCGTTTCCACAGTCACTGCATCTCCTTTCCCCAAGTCACTGCATCTCATCTCCACGGTCACTTGCACCCATTTCATTCAATCACTGCCTCCCATTTCCAAAAGTCACTGCATCCTATTTCCCTCAGTAACTGCATCCCATTTCCCTCAGTCACTGCATCCAATTTCCCTCAGTCACTGCATCCCATTTCCCTCAGTCACTGCATCCCATTTCCCTCAGTCACTGCATCCCATTTCCCTCAGTCACTGCATCCCATTTCCCTCAGTCACTGCATCCCATTTCCCTCAGTCACTGCATCCCATTTCCCTCAGTCACTGCATCCCATTTCCCTCAGTCACTGCATCCCATTTGCATCAGACACTGCATTCAATCTCCATCAGTCACTGCACCTCACTTCACTCATTCACTGCATCCCATTTCCCACAGTGACTGCATCCCATTTCACTCAGTCACTGCATCCCATTTCACTCAGTCACAGCATCTCACTTCACTCATTCACAGCATCCCATTTCCCACAGTCACTGCATCCCATTTCACTCAGTCACTGCATCCCATTTCACTCAGTCACTGCATCCCATTTCACACAGTCACAGCATCACATTTCACACAGTCACTTCATCTCATTTCCCACAGTCACTGCATCCCATTTCCCACAGTCACTGCATCCCATTTCACGCAGACACTGCATCCCATTTCACGCAGACACTGCATCACATTTCACGCAGTCACTGCATCACATTTCACGCAGTCACTGCATCACACTTCACGCAGTCACGGCATCACATTTCACGCAGTCACGGCATCACATTTCACTCTGTCACTGCATCACATTTCACTCTGTCACTGCATCCTATTTCACGCAGTCACTGCATCCCATTTCACACAGTCACTGCATCCCATTTCACTCAGCCACTGCATCCCATTTCACTCAGCCACTGCATCCCATTTCACTCAGCCACTGCATCCCACATCACTCAGCCACTGCATCCCACATCACTCAGTCACTGCATCCCACATCACTCAGTCACTGCATCCCATTTCACTCAGTCACTGCATCCCATTTTCCTCAGTCACTGCATCCCATTTCCCACAGTCACTGCGTCTCCTTTCCCTCAGTCACCGCATCCCATTTCACTCAGTCAGCGCATCCCATTTCCCTCAGTCACTGAATCCCATTTAACTGAGACAGTGAATCTCATTGAACTGAGACGGTGCATCCCATTACCCTCAGTCACTGCATCCTATTTCCCTCAGTAACTGCATCCCATTTCCCACAGTCACTGCATCCCACTTCACACAGTCATTGCAGCTCATTTCACTCAGTCACTGCATCCCATTTCACTCAGTCACTGCATCCCATTTGCATCACACACTGCATTCAATTTCCATCAGTCACTGCATCTCACTTCACTCATTCACTGCATCCCATTTCCCACAGTCACTGCATCCCATTTCACTCAGTCACTGCATCCAATTTCCCACAGTCACTGCATCCCATTTCACACAGTCACTGCATCCCATTTCACACAGTCACTGCATCCCATTTCACACAGTCACTGCATCCCATTTCACACAGTCACTGCATCCCATTTCACACAGTCACTGCATCACATTTCACACAGTCACTGCATCACATTTCACAAAAGTCACTGCATCACATTTCACACAGTCACTTCATCTGGTTTCCCACAGTCACTGCATCCCATTTCCCGCAGTCACTGCATCCCATTCCCCTAAGTCACTGCATCCCATTCACATCCGTCAGTGCATCCCATTTCCAACAGTCCCAGCAGCCCATTTAACGGTCACTGCATCCCATTTCACTCAGTCACTGCATCCCAGGACACTCAGTCACTGCTTCCCAGTTCACTCAGTCGCTGCATCCCATTCCCCTCAGTCACTGCATCTCCTTTCCCTCAGTCACTGCATCCCATTTCACAGAGTCACAGCACCCCATTTCACTCAGTCACTGCAGCCCATTTCACTCATTCACAGCTTCCCATTTCACTCATTCACAGCTTCCCATTTCACTCAGTCACAGCTTCCCATTTCCAACAGTGTCGGCATCTCCTTTCCATCAGTCAACGCATCACATTTCACTCAGTCACTGCATCCCATTTCATTCAGTCACTGCATCCATTTCCCCACAGTCTCCGCATCACATTTCACAGAGAAACGGCGTCCCATTTCACTTCGCCACTGCAACCCGTTACCCTCAGTCACAGCATCCCGTTTCCACAGTCACTGCATCTCCTTTCCCCAAGTCACTGCATCTTATCTCCACGGTCACTTGCACCCATTTCATTCAATCACTGACTCCCATTTCCAAAAGTCACTGCATCCTATTTCCCTCAGTAACTGCATCCCATTTCCCTCAGTCACTGCATCCAATTTCCCTCAGTCACTGCATCCCATTTCCCTCAGTCACTGCATCCCATTTCCCTGAGTCACTGCATCCCATTTCCCTCAGTCACTGCATCCCATTTCCCTCAGTCACTGCATCCCATTTCCCTCAGTCACTGCATCCCATTTCACTCAGTCACTGCATCCCATTTGCATCAGACACTGCATTCAATCTCCATCAGTCACTGCACCTCACTTCACTCATTCACTGCATCCCATTTCCCACAGTGACTGCATCCCATTTCACTCAGTCACTGCATCCCATTTCACTCAGTCACAGCATCTCACTTCACTCATTCACAGCATCCCATTTCCCACAGTCACTGCATCCCATTTCACTCAGTCACTGCATCCCATTTCACTCAGTCACTGCATCCCATTTCACACAGTCACAGCATCACATTTCACACAGTCACTTCATCTCATTTCCCACAGTCACTGCATCCCATTTACCACAGTCACTGCATCCCATTTCACGCAGACACTGCATCCCATTTCACGCAAACACTGCATCACACTTCACGCAGTCACGGCATCACATTTCACGCAGTCACGGCATCCCATTTCACTCTGTCACTGCATCCCATTTCACTCTGTCACTGCATCCCATTTCACTCAGTCACTGCATCCCATTTCACTCAGTCACTGCATCTCACTTCACTCAGTCACTGCATCCCATTTCCCACAGTTACTGCATCACATTTCACACATTCACAGCATCACATTTCACACAGTCACTTCATCTCGTTTCCCACAGTCACTGCATCCCTTTTCCCACAGTCACTGCATCCCATTTCACGCAGTCACTGCATCCCATTTCACGCAGACACTGCATCCCATTTCACGCAGACACTGCATCCCATTTCACGCAGACACTGCATCCCATTTCACACAGTCACTGCATCCCATTTCACTCAGTCACTGCATCCCATTTCACTCAGTCACAGCATCTCACTTCACTCATTCACAGCATCCCATTTCCGACAGTCACTGCATCCCATTTCACTCAGTCACTGCATCCCATTTCACACAGTCACAGCATCACATTTCACACAGTCACTTCATCTCATTTCCCACAGTCACTGCATCCCATTTCCCACAGTCACTGCATCCCATTTCACGCAGACACTGCATCCCATTTCACGCAAACACTGCATCATATTTCACGCAGTCACTGCATCACATTTCACGCAGTCACTGCATCACATTTCACGCAGTCACTGCATCACACTTCACGCAGTCACGGCATCACATTTCACGCAGTCACGGCATCACATTTCACTCTGTCACTGCATCACATTTCACTCTGTCACTGCATCCTATTTCACGCAGTCACTGCATCCCATTTCACACAGTCACTGCATCCCATTTCACTCAGCCACTGCATCCCATTTCACTCAGCCACTGCATCCCACATCACTCAGCCACTGCATCCCACATCACTCAGTCACTGCATCCCACATCACTCAGTCACTGCATCCCATTTCACTCAGTCACTGCATCCCATTTTCCTCAGTCACTGCATCCCATTTCCCACAGTCACTGCGTCTCCTTTCCCTCAGTCACCGCATCCCATTTCCCTCAGTCACTGAATCCCATTTAACTGAGACAGTGAATCTCATTGAACTGAGACGGTGCATCCCATTACCCTCAGTCACTGCATCCTATTTCCCTCAGTAACTGCATCCCATTTCCCACAGTCACTGCATCCCACTTCACACAGTCATTGCAGCTCATTTCACTCAGTCACTGCATCCCATTTCACTCAGTCACTGCATCCCATTTCACTCAGTCACTGCATCCCATTTGCATCACACACTGCATTCAATTTCCATCAGTCACTGCATCTCACTTCACTCATTCACTGCATCCCAATTCCCACAGTCACTGCATCCCATTTCACTCAGTCACTGCATCCAATTTCCCACAGTCACTGCATCCCATTTCCCACAGTCACGGCATCCCATTTCACACAGTCACGGCATCCCATTTCACACAGTCACAGCATCACATTTCACACAGTCACTTCATCTAGTTTCCAACAGTCACGGCATCCCATTTCCCACAGTCACTGCATCCCATTTCCCTCAGTCACTGCATCACATTCCCCTCAGTCACTGCATCGCATTAACCACAGACACAGCATGCCATTTCCCACAGTGACTGCATCCCATTTCATTTAGGCACTGCATCCCAGTTCAATCATTCACTGCATCCCAGTTCACTCAGTCGCTGCATCCCAGTTCACTAAGTCGCTGCATCCCATTCCCCTCAGTCACTGCATCCCATTCCCCTCAGTCACTGCATCCCTTTCCCATCAGTCACTGCATCCCATTTCCAACAGTCCCTGCAGCCCATTTAACGGTCACTGCATCCCATTTCACTCAGTCACTGCATCCCATTTCACTCAGTCACTGCGTTCCAGTTCACTCAGTCACTGCATCCCATTTCACAGAGTCACAGCACCCCATTTCACTCAGTCACTGCAGCCCATTTCACTCATTCACAGCTTCCCATTTCACTCATTCACAGCTTCCCATTTCCAACAGTGTCGGCATCTCCTTTCCATCAGTCAACGCATCACATTTCACTCAGTCACTGCATCACATTTCACTCAGTCACTGCATCCCATTTCATTCAGTCACTGCATCCATTTCCCCACAGTCTCCGCATCACATTTCACAGAGACACGGCGTCCCATTTCACTTCGCCACTGCAACCCGTTACCCTCAGTCACAGCATCCCGTTTCCACAGTCACTGCATCTCCTTTCCCCAAGTCACTGCATCTCATCTCCACGGTCACTTGCACCCATTTCATTCAATCACTGCCTCCCATTTCCAAAAGTCACTGCATCCCATTTCCCTCAGTCACTGCATCCCATTTCCCTCAGTCACTGCATCCCATTTCCCTCAGTCACTGCATCCCATTTCCCTCAGTCACTGCATCCCATTTCACTCAGTCACTGCATCCCATTTCACTCAGTCACTGCATTCCATTTGCATCAGACACTGCATTCAATCTCCATCAGTCACTGCACCTCACTTCACTCATTCACTGCATCCCATTTCCCACAGTCACAGCATCCCATTTCCCACAGTCACTGCATCCCATTTCCCACAGTCACTGCATCCCATTTCACGCAGACACTGCATCCCATTTCACGCAGACACTGCATCATATTTCACGCAGTCACTGCATCACATTTCACGCAGTCACTGCATCACACTTCACGCAGTCACGGCATCACATTTCACTCTGTCAGTGCATCACATTTCACTCTGTCACTGCATCACATTTCACTCTGTCACTGCATCACATTTCACTCTGTCACTGCATCACATTTCACTCTGTCACTGCATCACATTTCACTCTGTCACTGCATCACATTTCACACAGTCACTGCATCCCGTTTCTCATCTGACGCTTCATTCAAGTTCCGTCAGGTACTGCATCCCATTTCACTCAGCCACTGCATCCCATTTCACTCAGCCACTGCATCCCATTTCACTCAGCCACTGCATCCCACATCACTCAGTCACTGCATCCCATTTCACTCAGTCACTGCATCCCATTTTCCTCAGTCACTGCATCCCATTTCCCACAGTCACTGCGTCTCCTTTCCCTCAGTCACCGCATCCCATTTCACTCAGTCAGAGCATCCCATTACCCTCAGTCACAGAATTCCATTTCCCACAGTCACATCATCTCCTTTCCCTCAGTCACTGCATGTCATTTCCCTCAGTCAATGCATCTCATTTCCCTCAGTCAATGCATCCCATTTCCATCAGTCACTGCATCCCATGACCGTCGGTCCCTGAATTCCATTTCACTCAGCCACTGCATCCCATTTCACTCAGCCACTGCATCCCATTTCCCTCAGTCACTGCATCCCATTTCCCTCAGTCACTGCATCCCATTTCACTCAGTCACTGCATCCCATTTCACTCAGTCACTGCATCCCATTTCCATCAGTCACTGCATCCCATGACCGTCGGTCCCTGAATTCCATTTCACTCAGTCACTGCATCCCATTTCACTCAGTCACTGCATCACATTTCACTCAGTGACTGCATCCCATTTCACTCAATCACTGCCTCCCATTTTCCTCAGTCACTGCAACCCATTTCCCTCAGTCACTGCATCCCATTTCACTCAGCCACTGCATCCCATTTCAATCAGCCACTGCATCCCATTTCACTCAGCCACTGCATCCCATTTCACTCAGCCACTGCATCCCATTTCACTCAGTCACAGCATTCCATTTGACTCAGTCACTACATGCTATTTAACGGAGACAGTGAATCCTATTCAACTGAGACAGTGCATCCTATTTCACTCAGTCACTGCGTCCCATTACCCTCAGTCACTACCTCCCATTTCACTCAGTCACTGCATCCCATTTCCCTCAGTCACTGCATCACATTCCCCTCAGTCACTGCATCGCATTAACCACAGTCACAGCATGCCATTTCCCACAGTGACTGCATCCCATTTCATTTAGGCACTGCATCCCAGATCAATCATTCACTGCATCCCATTCCCCTCAGTCACTGCATCCCATTCCCCTAAGTCACTGCATCCCATTCACATCCGTCAGTGCATCCCATTTCCAACAGTCCCAGCAGCCCATTTAACGGTCACTCCATCCCCGTTCACTCAGTCACTGCATCCCATTTCACTCAGTCACTGCGTCCCAGTTCACTCAGTCGCTGCGTCCCAGTTCACTCAGTCGCTGCATCCCATTCCCCTCAGTCACTGCATCTCCTTTCCCTCAGTCACAGCACCCCATTTCACTCAGTCACTGCAGCCCATTTCACTCATTCACAGCTTCCCATTTCACTCATTCACAGCTTCCCATTTCACTCAGTCACAGCTTCCCATTTCCAACAGTGTCGGCATCTCCTTTCCATCAGTCAACGCATCACATTTCACTCAGTCACTGCATCCCATTTCATTCAGTCACTGCATCCATTTCCCCACAGTCTCCGCATCACATTTCACAGAGAAACGGCGTCCCATTTCACTTCGCCACTGCAACCCGTTACCCTCAGTCACAGCATCCCGTTTCCACAGTCACTGCATCTCCTTTCCCCAAGTCACTGCATCTCATCTCCACGGTCACTTGCACCCATTTCATTCAATCACTGACTCCCATTTCCAAAAGTCACTGCATCCTATTTCCCTCAGTAACTGCATCCCATTTCCCTCAGTAACTGCATCCCATTTCCCTCAGTCACTGCATCCAATTTCCCTCAGTCACTGCATCCCATTTCCCTCAGTCACTGCATCCCATTTCCCTCAGTCACTGCATCCCATTTCCCTCAGTCACTGCATCCCATTTCCCTCAGTCACTGCATCCCATTTCCCTCAGTCACTGCATCCCATTTCCCTCAGTCACTGCATCCCATTTCCCTCGGTCTCTGCATCCCATTTCCCTCAGTCACTGCATCCCATTTGCATCAGACACTGCATTCAATCTCCATCAGTCACTGCACCTCACTTCACTCATTCACTGCATCCCATTTCCCACAGTGACTGCATCCCATTTCACTCAGTCACTGCATCCCATTTCACTCAGTCACAGCATCTCACTTCACTCATTCACAGCATCCCATTTCCCACAGTCACTGCATCCCATTTCACTCAGTCACTGCATCCCATTTCACTCAGTCACTGCATCCCATTTCACTCAGTCACTGCATCCCATTTCACTCAGTCACTGCATCCCATTTCACACAGTCACAGCATCACATTTCACACAGTCACTTCATCTCATTTCCCACAGTCACTGCATCCCATTTCCCACAGTCACAGCATCCCATTTCACGCAGACACTGCATCCCATTTCACGCAGACACTGCATCATATTTCACGCAGTCACTGCATCACATTTCACGCAGTCACTGCATCACACTTCACGCAGTCACGGCATCACATTTCACGCAGTCACTGCATCACATTTCACGCAGTCACTGCATCCTATTTCACGCAGTCACTGCATCCCATTTCACACAGTCACTGCATCCCATTTCACTCAGCCACTGCATCCCATTTCACTCAGCCACTGCATCCCACATCACTCAGCCACTGCATCCCACATCACTCAGCCACTGCATCCCACATCACTCAGTCACTGCATCCCATTTCACTCAGTCACTGCATCCCATTTTCCTCAGTCACTGCATCCCATTTCCCACAGTCACTGCGTCTCCTTTCCCTCAGTCACCGCATCCCATTTCACTCAGTCAGCGCATCCCATTTCCCTCAGTCACTGAATCCCATTTAACTGAGACAGTGAATCTCATTGAACTGAGACGGTGCATCCCATTACCCTCAGTCACTGCATCCCATTTCCCACAGTCACTGCATCCCACTTCACACAGTCATTGCAGCTCATTTCACTCAGTCACTGCATCCCATTTCACTCAGTCACTGCATCCCATTTCCCACAGTCACTGCATCCCATTTCACTCAGTCACTGCATCCCATTTCACTCAGTCACTGCATCCCATTTCACTCAGTCACTGCATCCCATTTCACTCAGTCACTGCATCCCATTTCACTCAGTCACTGCATCCCATTACCCTCAGTCACTGCATCCCATTTCCCACAGTCACTGCATCCCACTTCACACAGTCATTGCAGCTCATTTCACTCAGTCACTGCATCCCATTTCACTCAGTCACTGCATCCCATTTCCCACAGTCACTGCATCCCATTTCACTCAGTCACTGCATCCAATTTCCCACAGTCACTGCATCCCATTTCCCACAGTCACGGCATCCCATTTCACACAGTCACAGCATCACATTTCACACAGTCACAGCATCACATTTCACACAGTCACTTCATCTAGTTTCCAACAGTCACGGCTTCCCATTTCCCACAGTCACTGCATCCCATTTCCCTCAGTCACTGCATCACATTCCCCTCAGTCACTGCATCACATTCCCCTCAGTCACTGCATCACATTCCCCTCAGTCACTGCATCGCATTAACCACAGACACAGCATGCCATTTCCCACAGTGACTGCATCCCATTTCATTTAGGCACTGCATCCCAGTTCAATCATTCACTGCATCCCAGTTCACTCAGTCGCTGCATCCCATTTCACTCAGTCACTGCGTCCCAGTTCACTCAGTCACTGCGTCCCATTCCCCTCAGTCACTGCATCTCCTTTCCCTCAGTCACTGCATCCCATTTCCAACAGTCCCTGCAGCCCATTTAACGGTCACTGCATCCCATTTCACTCAGTCACTGCATCCCATTTCACTCAGTCACTGCGTCCCAGTTCACTCAGTCGCTGCATCCCATTCCCCTCAGTCACTGCATCTCCTTTCCCTCAGTCACTGCATCCCATTTCACAGAGTCACAGCACCCCATTTCACTCAGTCACTGCAGCCCATTTCACTCATTCACAGCTTCCCATTTCACTCATTCACAGCTTCCCATTTCACTCAGTCACAGCTTCCCATTTCCAACAGTGTCGGCATCTCCTTTCCATCAGTCAACGCATCACATTTCACTCAGTCACTGCATCACATTTCACTCAGTCACTGCATCCCATTTCATTCAGTCACTGCATCCATTTCCCCACAGTCTCCGCATCACATTTCACAGAGACACGGCGTCCCATTTCACTTCGCCACTGCAACCCGTTACCCTCAGTCACAGCATCCCGTTTCCACAGTCACTGCATCTCCTTTCCCCAAGTCACTGCATCTCATCTCCACGGTCACTTGCACCCATTTCATTCAATCACTGCCTCCCATTTCCAAAAGTCACTGCATCCTATTTCCCTCAGTCACTGCATCCCATTTCCCTCAGTCACTGCATCCCATTTCCCTCAGTCACTGCATCCCATTTCCCTCAGTCACTGCATCCCATTTCCCTCAGTCACTGCATCCCATTTCCCTCAGTCACTGCATTCCATTTGCATCAGACACTGCATTCAATCTCCATCAGTCACTGCACCTCACTTCACTCATTCACTGCATCCCATTTCCCACAGTCACAGCATCCCATTTCCCACAGTCACTGCATCCCATTTCCCACAGTCACTGCATCCCATTTCACGCAGACACTGCATCCCATTTCACGCAGACACTGCATCCCATTTCACGCAGTCACTGCATCACATTTCACGCAGTCACTGCATCACACTTCACGCAGTCACGGCATCACATTTCACTCTGTCACTGCATCACATTTCACTCTGTCACTGCATCACATTTCACGCAGTCACTGCATCCCATTTCACACAGTCACTGCATCCCGTTTCTCATCTGACGCTTCATTCAAGTTCCGTCAGGTACTGCATCCCATTTCACTCAGCCACTGCATCCCATTTCACTCAGCCACTGCATCCCATTTCACTCAGCCACTGCATCCCATTTCACTCAGCCACTGCATCCCACATCACTCAGTCACTGCATCCCATTTCACTCAGTCACTGCATCCCATTTTCCTCAGTCACTGCATCCCATTTCCCACAGTCACTGCGTCTCCTTTCCCTCAGTCACCGCATCCCATTTCACTCAGTCAGAGCATCCCATTTCCCTCAGTCACTGAATCCCATTTAACTGAGACAGTGAATCTCATTGAACTGAGACGGTGCATCCCATTACCCTCAGTCACAGAATTCCATTTCCCACAGTCACTTCATCTCCTTTCCCTCAGTCACTTCATCTCCTTTCCCTCAGTCACTGCATGTCATTTCCCACAGTCAATGCATCTCATTTCCCTCAGTCAATGCATCTCATTTCCCTCAGTCAATGCATCTCATTTCCCTCAGTCACAGCATTCCATTTCACTCAGCCACTGCATCCCATTTCACTCAGCCACTGCATCCCAAATCACTCAGTCACTGCATCCCATTTCCCTCAGTCACTGCATCCCATTTCACTCAGCCACTGCATCCCATTTCACTCAGTCACTGCATCCCATTTCCATCAGTCACTGCATCCCATGACCGTCGGTCCCTGAATTCCATTTCACTCAGTCACTGCATCCCATTTCACTCAGTCACTGCATCACATTTCACTCAGTGACTGCATCCCATTTCACTCAATCACTGCCTCCCATTTTCCTCAGTCACTGCAACCCATTTCCCTCAGTCACTGCATCCCATTTCACTCAGCCACTGCATCCCATTTCAATCAGCCACTGCATCCCATTTCACTCAGCCACTGCATCCCATTTCACTCAGCCACTGCATCCCATTTCACTCAGTCACAGCATTCCATTTGACTCAGTCACTCCATGCTATTTAACGGAGACAGTGAATCCTATTCAACTGAGACAGTGCATCCTATTTCACTCAGTCACTGCGTCCCATTACCCTCAGTCACTGCATCCCATTTCACTCAGGCACTCCCTCCCAAATTCAGTCAGTCACTACCTCCCATTTCACTCAGTCACTGCATCACATTTCACTCAATCACTGCATCCCATTTCCCTCAGTCATTGCATCCCATTTCACTCAGTCACAGCAGCCCCTTTCACTCAGTCACAGCATCCCATTTCCCTCAGTCACTGCCTCCCTTTTCCCAGTGTCACTGCAATCCTTTCCTGCAGTCACTGCAACCCATTTCCCACAGTCACTGCATCGCATTTCACTCAGTCACTGCATCCCATTTAACTGAGACAGTGAATCTCATTGAACTGAGACAGTGCATCCCATTTCCCTCAGTCACAGCATCTCCATTAACTCAGTCACAAAATCCCATTTCACTCATTCACAGCTTCCCATTTCACTCATTCACAGCTTCCCATTTCACTCAGTCACTGCAACCCATTTCCCACAGTCACTGCAACCCATTTCACAGAGTCACTGCACCCCATGTCACTCAGTCACTGCACCCCATGTCACTCAGTCACTGCAGCCCATTTCACTCAGTCACTGCAGCCCATTTCACTCATTCACAGCTTCCCATTTCACTCAGTCACAGCTTCCCATTTCCCACAGTGACGGCATCTCCTTTCCATCAGTCAACGCATCACATTTCACTCAGTCACTGCATCCCATTTCATTCAGTCACTGCATCCATTTCCCCACAGTCTCCGCATCACATTTCACAGAGACACGGCGTCCCATTTCACTTAGCCGCCTCAACCCGTTACCCTCAGTCACAGCATCCCGTTTCCACAGTCACTGCATCTCCTTTCCCCAAGTCACTGCATCTCATCTCCACGGTCACTTGCACCCATTTCATTCAATCACTGACTCCCATTTCCATCACTCACTGCATCCCATTTCCAAAAGTCACTGCATCCCATTTCCCTCAGTAACTGCATCCCATTTCCCTCAGTCACTGCATCCCATTTCCCTCAGTCACTGCATCCCATTTCCTTCAGTCAGTGCATCCCATTTCCTTCAGTCAGAGCATCCCATTTCCCTCAGTCAGTGCATCCCATTTCCCTCAGTCAGTGCATCCCATTTCACTCAGTCAGTGCATCCCATTTGCATCAGACACTGCATTCAATCTCCATCAGTCACTGCATCTCACTTCACTCATTCACTGCATCCCATTTCCCACAGTCACTGCATCCCACTTCACACAGTCATTGCAGCTCATTTCACTCAGTCACTGCATCCCATTTCACTCAGTCACTGCATCCCATTTGCATCACACACTGCATTCAATTTCCATCAGTCACTGCATCTCACTTCACTCATTCACTGCATCCCATTTCCCACAGTCACTGCATCCCATTTCACTCAGTCACTGCATCCCATTTCCCACAGTCACTGCATCCCATTTCCCACAGTCACGGCATCCCATTTCACACAGTCACAGCATCACATTTCACACAGTCACAGCATCACATTTCACACAGTCACAGCATCACATTTCACACAGTCACTTCATCTGGTTTCCCACAGTCACGGCATCCCATTTCCCACAGTCACTGCATCCCATTTCCCTCAGTCACTGCATCCCATTCCCCTCAGTCACTGCATCGCATTAACCACAGTCACAGCATGCCATTTCCCACAGTGACTGCATCCCATTTCATTTAGGCACTGCATCCCAGTTCACTCAGTCGCTGCATCCCAGTTCACTCAGTCGCTGCATCCCAGTTCACTCAGTCGCTGCATCCCATTCCCCTCAGTCGCTGCATCCCATTCCCCTCAGTCACTGCATCCCATTCCCATCAGTCAGTGCATCCCATTTCCAACAGTCCCTGCAGCCCATTTAACGGTCACTGCATCCCATTCCCCTCAGTCACTGCATCCCATTTGCATCACACACTGCATTCAATTTCCATCAGTCACTGCATCTCACTTCACTCATTCACTGCATCCCATTTCCCACAGTCACTGCATCCCATTTCACTCAGTCACTGCATCCCATTTTCCTCAGTCACTGCATCCCATTTCCCACAGTCACTGCGTCTCCTTTCCCTCAGTCACCGCATCCCATTTCACTCAGTCAGAGCATCCCATTACCCTCAGTCACAGAATTCCATTTCCCACAGTCACATCATCTCCTTTCCCTCAGTCACTGCATGTCATTTCCCTCAGTCAATGCATCTCATTTCCCTCAGTCAATGCATCCCATTTCCATCAGTCACTGCATCCCATGACCGTCGGTCCCTGAATTCCATTTCACTCAGCCACTGCATCCCATTTCACTCAGCCACTGCATCCCAAATCACTCAGTCACTGCATCCCATTTCCCTCAGTCACTGCATCCCATTTCCCTCAGTCACTGCATCCCATTTCCCTCAGTCACTGCATCCCATTTCCCTCAGTCACTGCATCCCATTTCACTCAGTCACTGCATCCCATTTCCATCAGTCACTGCATCCCATGACCGTCGGTCCCTGAATTCCATTTCACTCAGTCACTGCATCCCATTTCACTCAGTCACTGCATCACATTTCACTCAGTGACTGCATCCCATTTCACTCAATCACTGCCTCCCATTTTCCTCAGTCACTGCAACCCATTTCCCTCAGTCACTGCATCCCATTTCACTCAGCCACTGCATCCCATTTCAATCAGCCACTGCATCCCATTTCACTCAGCCACTGCATCCCATTTCACTCAGCCACTGCATCCCATTTCACTCAGTCACAGCATTCCATTTGACTCAGTCACTACATGCTATTTAACGGAGACAGTGAATCCTATTCAACTGAGACAGTGCATCCTATTTCACTCAGTCACTGCGTCCCATTACCCTCAGTCACTACCTCCCATTTCACTCAGTCACTGCATCCCATTTCCCTCAGTCACTGCATCACATTCCCCTCAGTCACTGCATCGCATTAACCACAGTCACAGCATGCCATTTCCCACAGTGACTGCATCCCATTTCATTTAGGCACTGCATCCCAGATCAATCATTCACTGCATCCCATTCCCCTCAGTCACTGCATCCCATTCCCCTAAGTCACTGCATCCCATTCACATCCGTCAGTGCATCCCATTTCCAACAGTCCCAGCAGCCCATTTAACGGTCACTCCATCCCCGTTCACTCAGTCACTGCATCCCATTTCACTCAGTCACTGCGTCCCAGTTCACTCAGTCGCTGCATCCCATTCCCCTCAGTCACTGCATCTCCTTTCCCTCAGTCACAGCACCCCATTTCACTCAGTCACTGCAGCCCATTTCACTCATTCACAGCTTCCCATTTCACTCATTCACAGCTTCCCATTTCACTCAGTCACAGCTTCCCATTTCCAACAGTGTCGGCATCTCCTTTCCATCAGTCAACGCATCACATTTCACTCAGTCACTGCATCCCATTTCATTCAGTCACTGCATCCATTTCCCCACAGTCTCCGCATCACATTTCACAGAGAAACGGCGTCCCATTTCACTTCGCCACTGCAACCCGTTACCCTCAGTCACAGCATCCCGTTTCCACAGTCACTGCATCTCCTTTCCCCAAGTCACTGCATCTCATCTCCACGGTCACTTGCACCCATTTCATTCAATCACTGACTCCCATTTCCAAAAGTCACTGCATCCTATTTCCCTCAGTAACTGCATCCCATTTCCCTCAGTAACTGCATCCCATTTCCCTCAGTCACTGCATCCAATTTCCCTCAGTCACTGCATCCCATTTCCCTCAGTCACTGCATCCCATTTCCCTCAGTCACTGCATCCCATTTCCCTCAGTCACTGCATCCCATTTCCCTCAGTCACTGCATCCCATTTCCCTCAGTCACTGCATCCCATTTCCCTCAGTCACTGCATCCCATTTCCCTCAGTCACTGCATCCCATTTCCCTCAGTCACTGCATCCCATTTCCCTCAGTCACTGCATCCCATTTCCCTCAGTCTCTGCATCCCATTTCCCTCAGTCACTGCATCCCATTTGCATCAGACACTGCATTCAATCTCCATCAGTCACTGCACCTCACTTCACTCATTCACTGCATCCCATTTCCCACAGTGACTGCATCCCATTTCACTCAGTCACTGCATCCCATTTCACTCAGTCACAGCATCTCACTTCACTCATTCACAGCATCCCATTTCCCACAGTCACTGCATCCCATTTCACTCAGTCACTGCATCCCATTTCACTCAGTCACTGCATCCCATTTCACTCAGTCACTGCATCCCATTTCACACAGTCACAGCATCACATTTCACACAGTCACTTCATCTCATTTCCCACAGTCACTGCATCCCATTTCCCACAGTCACAGCATCCCATTTCACGCAGACACTGCATCCCATTTCACGCAGACACTGCATCATATTTCACGCAGTCACTGCATCACATTTCACGCAGTCACTGCATCACACTTCACGCAGTCACGGCATCACATTTCACGCAGTCACTGCATCACATTTCACGCAGTCACTGCATCCTATTTCACGCAGTCACTGCATCCCATTTCACACAGTCACTGCATCCCATTTCACTCAGCCACTGCATCCCATTTCACTCAGCCACTGCATCCCACATCACTCAGCCACTGCATCCCACATCACTCAGCCACTGCATCCCACATCACTCAGTCACTGCATCCCATTTCACTCAGTCACTGCATCCCATTTTCCTCAGTCACTGCATCCCATTTCCCACAGTCACTGCGTCTCCTTTCCCTCAGTCACCGCATCCCATTTCACTCAGTCAGCGCATCCCATTTCCCTCAGTCACTGAATCCCATTTAACTGAGACAGTGAATCTCATTGAACTGAGACGGTGCATCCCATTACCCTCAGTCACTGCATCCCATTTCCCACAGTCACTGCATCCCACTTCACACAGTCATTGCAGCTCATTTCACTCAGTCACTGCATCCCATTTCACTCAGTCACTGCATCCCATTTCCCACAGTCACTGCATCCCATTTCACTCAGTCACTGCATCCCATTTCACTCAGTCACTGCATCCCATTTCACTCAGTCACTGCATCCCATTTCACTCAGTCACTGCATCCCATTACCCTCAGTCACTGCATCCCATTTCCCACAGTCACTGCATCCCACTTCACACAGTCATTGCAGCTCATTTCACTCAGTCACTGCATCCCATTTCACTCAGTCACTGCATCCCATTTCCCACAGTCACTGCATCCCATTTCACTCAGTCACTGCATCCAATTTCCCACAGTCACTGCATCCCATTTCCCACAGTCACGGCATCCCATTTCACACAGTCACAGCATCACATTTCACACAGTCACAGCATCACATTTCACACAGTCACTTCATCTAGTTTCCAACAGTCACGGCTTCCCATTTCCCACAGTCACTGCATCCCATTTCCCTCAGTCACTGCATCACATTCCCCTCAGTCACTGCATCACATTCCCCTCAGTCACTGCATCACATTCCCCTCAGTCACTGCATCGCATTAACCACAGACACAGCATGCCATTTCCCACAGTGACTGCATCCCATTTCATTTAGGCACTGCATCCCAGTTCAATCATTCACTGCATCCCAGTTCACTCAGTCGCTGCATCCCATTTCACTCAGTCACTGCGTCCCAGTTCACTCAGTCACTGCGTCCCATTCCCCTCAGTCACTGCATCTCCTTTCCCTCAGTCACTGCATCCCATTTCCAACAGTCCCTGCAGCCCATTTAACGGTCACTGCATCCCATTTCACTCAGTCACTGCATCCCATTTCACTCAGTCACTGCGTCCCAGTTCACTCAGTCGCTGCATCCCATTCCCCTCAGTCACTGCATCTCCTTTCCCTCAGTCACTGCATCCCATTTCACAGAGTCACAGCACCCCATTTCACTCAGTCACTGCAGCCCATTTCACTCATTCACAGCTTCCCATTTCACTCATTCACAGCTTCCCATTTCACTCAGTCACAGCTTCCCATTTCCAACAGTGTCGGCATCTCCTTTCCATCAGTCAACGCATCACATTTCACTCAGTCACTGCATCACATTTCACTCAGTCACTGCATCCCATTTCATTCAGTCACTGCATCCATTTCCCCACAGTCTCCGCATCACATTTCACAGAGACACGGCGTCCCATTTCACTTCGCCACTGCAACCCGTTACCCTCAGTCACAGCATCCCGTTTCCACAGTCACTGCATCTCCTTTCCCCAAGTCACTGCATCTCATCTCCACGGTCACTTGCACCCATTTCATTCAATCACTGCCTCCCATTTCCAAAAGTCACTGCATCCTATTTCCCTCAGTCACTGCATCCCATTTCCCTCAGTCACTGCATCCCATTTCCCTCAGTCACTGCATCCCATTTCCCTCAGTCACTGCATCCCATTTCCCTCAGTCACTGCATCCCATTTCCCTCAGTCACTGCATTCCATTTGCATCAGACACTGCATTCAATCTCCATCAGTCACTGCACCTCACTTCACTCATTCACTGCATCCCATTTCCCACAGTCACAGCATCCCATTTCCCACAGTCACTGCATCCCATTTCCCACAGTCACTGCATCCCATTTCACGCAGACACTGCATCCCATTTCACGCAGACACTGCATCCCATTTCACGCAGACACTGCATCCCATTTCACGCAGTCACTGCATCACATTTCACGCAGTCACTGCATCACACTTCACGCAGTCACGGCATCACATTTCACTCTGTCACTGCATCACATTTCACTCTGTCACTGCATCACATTTCACGCAGTCACTGCATCCCATTTCACACAGTCACTGCATCCCGTTTCTCATCTGACGCTTCATTCAAGTTCCGTCAGGTACTGCATCCCATTTCACTCAGCCACTGCATCCCATTTCACTCAGCCACTGCATCCCATTTCACTCAGCCACTGCATCCCATTTCACTCAGCCACTGCATCCCACATCACTCAGTCACTGCATCCCATTTCACTCAGTCACTGCATCCCATTTTCCTCAGTCACTGCATCCCATTTCCCACAGTCACTGCGTCTCCTTTCCCTCAGTCACCGCATCCCATTTCACTCAGTCAGAGCATCCCATTTCCCTCAGTCACTGAATCCCATTTAACTGAGACAGTGAATCTCATTGAACTGAGACGGTGCATCCCATTACCCTCAGTCACAGAATTCCATTTCCCACAGTCACTTCATCTCCTTTCCCTCAGTCACTTCATCTCCTTTCCCTCAGTCACTGCATGTCATTTCCCACAGTCAATGCATCTCATTTCCCTCAGTCAATGCATCTCATTTCCCTCAGTCAATGCATCTCATTTCCCTCAGTCACAGCATTCCATTTCACTCAGCCACTGCATCCCATTTCACTCAGCCACTGCATCCCAAATCACTCAGTCACTGCATCCCATTTCCCTCAGTCACTGCATCCCATTTCACTCAGCCACTGCATCCCATTTCACTCAGTCACTGCATCCCATTTCCATCAGTCACTGCATCCCATGACCGTCGGTCCCTGAATTCCATTTCACTCAGTCACTGCATCCCATTTCACTCAGTCACTGCATCACATTTCACTCAGTGACTGCATCCCATTTCACTCAATCACTGCCTCCCATTTTCCTCAGTCACTGCAACCCATTTCCCTCAGTCACTGCATCCCATTTCACTCAGCCACTGCATCCCATTTCAATCAGCCACTGCATCCCATTTCACTCAGCCACTGCATCCCATTTCACTCAGCCACTGCATCCCATTTCACTCAGTCACAGCATTCCATTTGACTCAGTCACTCCATGCTATTTAACGGAGACAGTGAATCCTATTCAACTGAGACAGTGCATCCTATTTCACTCAGTCACTGCGTCCCATTACCCTCAGTCACTGCATCCCATTTCACTCAGGCACTCCCTCCCAAATTCAGTCAGTCACTACCTCCCATTTCACTCAGTCACTGCATCACATTTCACTCAATCACTGCATCCCATTTCCCTCAGTCATTGCATCCCATTTCACTCAGTCACAGCAGCCCCTTTCACTCAGTCACAGCATCCCATTTCCCTCAGTCACTGCCTCCCTTTTCCCAGTGTCACTGCAATCCTTTCCTGCAGTCACTGCAACCCATTTCCCACAGTCACTGCATCGCATTTCACTCAGTCACTGCATCCCATTTAACTGAGACAGTGAATCTCATTGAACTGAGACAGTGCATCCCATTTCCCTCAGTCACAGCATCTCCATTAACTCAGTCACAAAATCCCATTTCACTCATTCACAGCTTCCCATTTCACTCATTCACAGCTTCCCATTTCACTCAGTCACTGCAACCCATTTCCCACAGTCACTGCAACCCATTTCACAGAGTCACTGCACCCCATGTCACTCAGTCACTGCACCCCATGTCACTCAGTCACTGCAGCCCATTTCACTCAGTCACTGCAGCCCATTTCACTCATTCACAGCTTCCCATTTCACTCAGTCACAGCTTCCCATTTCCCACAGTGACGGCATCTCCTTTCCATCAGTCAACGCATCACATTTCACTCAGTCACTGCATCCCATTTCATTCAGTCACTGCATCCATTTCCCCACAGTCTCCGCATCACATTTCACAGAGACACGGCGTCCCATTTCACTTAGCCGCCTCAACCCGTTACCGTCAGTCACAGCATCCCGTTTCCACAGTCACTGCATCTCCTTTCCCCAAGTCACTGCATCTCATCTCCACGGTCACTTGCACCCATTTCATTCAATCACTGACTCCCATTTCCATCACTCACTGCATCCCATTTCCAAAAGTCACTGCATCCCATTTCCCTCAGTAACTGCATCCCATTTCCCTCAGTCACTGCATCCCATTTCCTTCAGTCACTGCATCCCATTTCCTTCAGTCAGAGCATCCCATTTCCCTCAGTCAGTGCATCCCATTTCCCTCAGTCAGTGCATCCCATTTCACTCAGTCAGTGCATCCCATTTGCATCAGACACTGCATTCAATCTCCATCAGTCACTGCATCTCACTTCACTCATTCACTGCATCCCATTTCCCACAGTCACTGCATCCCACTTCACACAGTCATTGCAGCTCATTTCACTCAGTCACTGCATCCCATTTCACTCAGTCACTGCATCCCATTTGCATCACACACTGCATTCAATTTCCATCAGTCACTGCATCTCACTTCACTCATTCACTGCATCCCATTTCCCACAGTCACTGCATCCCATTTCACTCAGTCACTGCATCCCATTTCCCACAGTCACTGCATCCCATTTCCCACAGTCACGGCATCCCATTTCACACAGTCACAGCATCACATTTCACACAGTCACAGCATCACATTTCACACAGTCACAGCATCACATTTCACACAGTCACAGCATCACATTTCACACAGTCACGGCATCCCATTTCCCACAGTCACTGCATCCCATTTCCCTCAGTCACTGCATCCCATTCCCCTCAGTCACTGCATCGCATTAACCACAGTCACAGCATGCCATTTCCCACAGTGACTGCATCCCATTTCATTTAGGCACTGCATCCCAGTTCACTCAGTCGCTGCATCCCAGTTCACTCAGTCGCTGCATCCCATTCCCCTCAGTCGCTGCATCCCATTCCCCTCAGTCACTGCATCCCATTCCCATCAGTCAGTGCATCCCATTTCCAACAGTCCCTGCAGCCCATTTAACGGTCACTGCATCCCATTCCCCTCAGTCACTGCATCCCATTCCCATCAGTCAGTGCATCCCATTTCCAACAGTCCCTGCAGCCCATTTAACGGTCACTGCATCACATTCCCCTCAGTCACTGCATCGCATTAACCACAGTCACAGCATGCCATTTCCCACAGTGACTGCATCCCATTTCACTCAGTCACTGCATCCCAGGACACTCAGTCAGTGCATCCCCGTTCACTCAGTCACTGCATCCCATTTCACTCAGTCACTGCGTCCCAGTTCACTCAGTCGCTGCATCCCATTCCCCTCAGTCACTGCATCTCCTTTCCCTCAGTCACTGCATCCCATTTCACAGAGTCACAGCACCCCATTTCACTCAGTCACTGCGTCCCAGTTCACTCAGTCGCTGCATCCCATTCCCCTCAGTCACTGCATCTCCTTTCCCTCAGTCACTGCATCCCATTTCCCACAGTCACTGCATCCCATTTCACTCAGTCACTGCATCCCATTTCACTCAGTCACTGCATCTCACTTCACTCATTCACAGCATCCCATTTCCCACGGTCACTGCTTCCCATTTCCCACAGTCACTGCATCCCATTTCACGCAGACACTGCATCCCATTTCACGCAGACACTGCATCCCATTTCACGCAGACACTGCATCCCATTTCACGCAGACACTGCATCACATTTCAAGCAGTCACTGCATCACATTTCAAGCAGTCACTGCATCACACTTCACGCAGTCACGGCATCACTTTTCACTCTGTCACTGCATCCTATTTCACGCAGTCACTGCATCCCATTTCACACAGTCACTGCATCCCGTTTCTCATCTGACGCTTCATTCAAGTTCCGTCAGGTACTGCATCCCATTTCACTCAGCCACTGCATCCCATTTCACTCAGCCACTGCATCCCATTTCACTCAGCCACTGCATCCCATTTCACTCAGCCACTGCATCCCACATCACTCAGCCACTGCATCCCACATCACTCAGCCACTGCATCCCACATCACTCAGTCACTGCATCCCATTTCACTCAGTCACTGCATCCCATTTTCCTCAGTCACTGCATCCCATTTCCCACAGTCACTGCGTCTCCTTTCCCTCAGTCACCTCATCCCATTTCACACAGTCAGCGCATCCCATTTCCCTCAGTCACTGAATCCCATTTAACTGAGACAGTGAATCTCTTTGAACTGAGACGGTGCATCCCATTACCCTCAGTCACAGCATTCCATTTCCCACAGTCACTTCATCTCCTTTCCCTCAGTCACTGCATGTCATTTCCCTCAGTCAATGCATCTCATTTCCCTCAGTCAATGCATCTCATATCCCTCAGTCAATGCATCTCATATCCCTCAGTCAATGCATCTCATTTCCCTCAGTCAAGGCATCTCATTTCCCTCAGTCACAGCATTCCATTTCACTCAGCCACTGCATCCCATTTCACTCAGCCACTGCATCCCAAATCACTCAGTCACTGCATCCCATTTCCCTCAGCCACTGCATCCCATTTCACTCAGCCACTGCATCCCATTTCACTCAGCCACTGCATCCCATTTCACTCAGCCACTGCATCCCATTTCACTCAGTCACAGCATTTCATTTGACTCAGTCACTGCATGCTATTTAATGGAGACAGTGAATCCTATTCAACTGAGACAGTGCATCCTATTTCACTCAGTCAGTGCGTCCCATTACCCTCAGTCACTGCATCCCAATTCACTCAGGCACTCCCTCCCAAATTCACTCAGTCACTACCTCCCATTTCACTCAGTCACTGCATCACATTTCACTCAATCACTGCATCCCATTTCCCTCAGTCATTGCATCCCATTTCACTCAGTCACAGCAGCCCCTTTCACTCAGTCACAGCATCCCATTTCCCTCAGTCACTGCCTCCCTTTTCCCAGTGTCACTGCAATCCTTTCCTGCAGTCACTGCAACCTATTTCCCACAGTCACTGCATCGCATTTCACTCAGTCACTGCATCCCATTTCACTCAGTCACTGCATTCCATTTCACACAGTCACAGCACCACATTTCACACAGTCACAGCATCACATTTCACACAGTCACTTCATCTCATTTCCCACAGTCACTTCATCTCATTTCCCACAGTCACTGCATCCCATTTCCCACAGTCACTGCAGCCCATTTAACGGTCACTGCATCCCATTTCACTCAGTCACTGCATCCCATTTCACTCAGTCACTGCGTCCCAGTTCACTCAGTCGCTGCATCCCATTCCCCTCAGTCACTGCATCTCCTTTCCCTCAGTCACTGCAGCCCATTTCACTCATTCACAGCTTCCCATTTCACTCATTCACAGCTTCCCATTTCACTCAGTCACAGCTTCCCATTTCCAACAGTGTCGGCATCTCCTTTCCATCAGTCAACGCATCACATTTCACTCAGTCACTGCATCCCATTTCATTCAGTCACTGCATCCATTTCCCCACAGTCTCCGCATCACATTTCACAGAGACACGGCGTCCCATTTCACTTCGCCACTGCAACCCGTTACCCTCAGTCACAGCATCCCGTTTCCACAGTCACTGCATCTCCTTTCCCCAAGTCACTGCATCTCATCTCCACGGTCACTTGCACCCATTTCATTCAATCACTGACTCCCATTTCCAAAAGTCACTGCATCCTATTTCCCTCAGTAACTGCATCCCATTTCCCTCAGTCACTGCATCCCATTTCCCTCAGTCACTGCATCCCATTTCCCTCAGTCACTGTATCCCATTTCCCTCAGTCACTGCATCCCATTTCCCTCAGTCACTGCATCCCATTTCCCTCAGTCACTGCATCCCATTTCACTCAGTCACTGCATCCCATTTGCATCAGACACTGCATTCAATCACCATCAGTCACTGCATCCCATTTCCCTCAGTCACTGCATCCCATTTCCCACAGTCACTGCATCCCATTTCCCACAGTCACTGCATCCCATTTCCCTCAGTCACTGCATCCCATTTCACTCAGTCACTGCATCCCATTTCACTCAGTCACTGCATCCCATTTCACTCAGTCACTGCATCCCATTTCACTCAGTCACTGCATCCCATTTCACTCAGTCACTGCATCCCATTTCACACAGTCACTGCATCCCATTTCACACAGTCACTTCATCTCATTTCCCACAGTCACTGCATCCCATTTCCCACAGTCACTGCGTCTCCTTTCCCTCAGTCACCTCATCCCATTTCACTCAGTCAGCGCATCCCATTTCCCTCAGTCACTGAATCCCATTTAACTGAGACAGTGAATCTCATTGAACTGAGACGGTGCATCCCATTACCCTCAGTCACAGCATTCCATTTCCCACAGTCACTTCATCTCCTTTCCCTCAGTCACTGCATGTCATTTCCCTCAGTCAATGCATCTCATTTCCCTCAGTCAATGCATCTCATATCCCTCAGTCAATGCATCTCATTTCCCTCAGTCAATGCATCTCATTTCCCTCAGTCAAGGCATCTCATTTCCCTCAGTCACAGCATTCCATTTCACTCAGCCACTGCATCCCATTTCACTCAGCCACTGCATCCCAAATCACTCAGTCACTGCATCCCATTTCCCTCAGTCACTGCATCCCATTTCACTCAGCCACTGCATCCCATTTCACTCAGCCACTGCATCCCATTTCCGTCAGTCACTGCATCCCATGACCGTCGGTCCCTGAATCCCATTTCACTCAGTCACTGCATCCCATTTCACTCAGTCACTGCATCACATTTCACTCAGTGACTGCATCCCATTTCACTCAGTGACTGCCTCCCATTTCCCTCAGTCACTGCATCCAATTTCACTCAGCCACTGCATCCCATTTCAATCAGCCACTGCATCCCATTTCACTCAGCCACTGCATCCCATTTCACTCAGTCACAGCATTTCATTTGACTCAGTCACTACATGCTATTTAATGGAGACAGTGAATCCTGTTCAACTGAGACAGTGCATCCTATTTCACTCAGTCACTGCATCACATTTCACTCAATCACTGCATCCCATTTCCCTCAGTCATTGCATCCCATTTCATTCAGTCACAGCAGCCCCTTTCACTCAGTCACAGCATCCCATTTCCCTCAGTCACTGCCTCCCTTTTCCCAGTGTCACTGCAATCCTTTCCTGCAGTCACTGCAACCCATTTCCCACAGTCACTGCATCCCATTTCACTCAGTCACTGCATCCCATTTCCCACAGTCACTGCATCCCATTTCCCACAGTCACGGCATCCCATTTCACACAGTCACAGCATCACATTTCACACAGTCACAGCATCACATTTCACACAGTCACAGCATCACATTTCACACAGTCACTTCATCTGGTTTCCCACAGTCACGGCATCCCATTTCCCACAGTCACTGCATCCCATTTCCCTCAGTCACTGCATCCCATTCCCCTCAGTCACTGCATCGCATTAACCACAGTCACAGCATGCCATTTCCCACAGTGACTGCATCCCATTTCATTTAGGCACTGCATCCCAGTTCACTCAGTCGCTGCATCCCAGTTCACTCAGTCGCTGCATCCCAGTTCACTCAGTCGCTGCATCCCATTCCCCTCAGTCGCTGCATCCCATTCCCCTCAGTCACTGCATCCCATTCCCATCAGTCAGTGCATCCCATTTCCAACAGTCCCTGCAGCCCATTTAACGGTCACTGCATCCCATTCCCCTCAGTCACTGCATCCCATTTGCATCACACACTGCATTCAATTTCCATCAGTCACTGCATCTCACTTCACTCATTCACTGCATCCCATTTCCCACAGTCACTGCATCCCATTTCACTCAGTCACTGCATCCCATTTTCCTCAGTCACTGCATCCCATTTCCCACAGTCACTGCGTCTCCTTTCCCTCAGTCACCGCATCCCATTTCACTCAGTCAGAGCATCCCATTACCCTCAGTCACAGAATTCCATTTCCCACAGTCACATCATCTCCTTTCCCTCAGTCACTGCATGTCATTTCCCTCAGTCAATGCATCTCATTTCCCTCAGTCAATGCATCCCATTTCCATCAGTCACTGCATCCCATGACCGTCGGTCCCTGAATTCCATTTCACTCAGCCACTGCATCCCATTTCACTCAGCCACTGCATCCCAAATCACTCAGTCACTGCATCCCATTTCCCTCAGTCACTGCATCCCATTTCCCTCAGTCACTGCATCCCATTTCCCTCAGTCACTGCATCCCATTTCCCTCAGTCACTGCATCCCATTTCACTCAGTCACTGCATCCCATTTCCATCAGTCACTGCATCCCATGACCGTCGGTCCCTGAATTCCATTTCACTCAGTCACTGCATCCCATTTCACTCAGTCACTGCATCACATTTCACTCAGTGACTGCATCCCATTTCACTCAATCACTGCCTCCCATTTTCCTCAGTCACTGCAACCCATTTCCCTCAGTCACTGCATCCCATTTCACTCAGCCACTGCATCCCATTTCAATCAGCCACTGCATCCCATTTCACTCAGCCACTGCATCCCATTTCACTCAGCCACTGCATCCCATTTCACTCAGTCACAGCATTCCATTTGACTCAGTCACTACATGCTATTTAACGGAGACAGTGAATCCTATTCAACTGAGACAGTGCATCCTATTTCACTCAGTCACTGCGTCCCATTACCCTCAGTCACTACCTCCCATTTCACTCAGTCACTGCATCCCATTTCCCTCAGTCACTGCATCACATTCCCCTCAGTCACTGCATCGCATTAACCACAGTCACAGCATGCCATTTCCCACAGTGACTGCATCCCATTTCATTTAGGCACTGCATCCCAGATCAATCATTCACTGCATCCCATTCCCCTCAGTCACTGCATCCCATTCCCCTAAGTCACTGCATCCCATTCACATCCGTCAGTGCATCCCATTTCCAACAGTCCCAGCAGCCCATTTAACGGTCACTCCATCCCCGTTCACTCAGTCACTGCATCCCATTTCACTCAGTCACTGCGTCCCAGTTCACTCAGTCGCTGCATCCCATTCCCCTCAGTCACTGCATCTCCTTTCCCTCAGTCACAGCACCCCATTTCACTCAGTCACTGCAGCCCATTTCACTCATTCACAGCTTCCCATTTCACTCATTCACAGCTTCCCATTTCACTCAGTCACAGCTTCCCATTTCCAACAGTGTCGGCATCTCCTTTCCATCAGTCAACGCATCACATTTCACTCAGTCACTGCATCCCATTTCATTCAGTCACTGCATCCATTTCCCCACAGTCTCCGCATCACATTTCACAGAGAAACGGCGTCCCATTTCACTTCGCCACTGCAACCCGTTACCCTCAGTCACAGCATCCCGTTTCCACAGTCACTGCATCTCCTTTCCCCAAGTCACTGCATCTCATCTCCACGGTCACTTGCACCCATTTCATTCAATCACTGACTCCCATTTCCAAAAGTCACTGCATCCTATTTCCCTCAGTAACTGCATCCCATTTCCCTCAGTAACTGCATCCCATTTCCCTCAGTCACTGCATCCAATTTCCCTCAGTCACTGCATCCCATTTCCCTCAGTCACTGCATCCCATTTCCCTCAGTCACTGCATCCCATTTCCCTCAGTCACTGCATCCCATTTCCCTCAGTCACTGCATCCCATTTCCCTCAGTCACTGCATCCCATTTCCCTCAGTCACTGCATCCCATTTCCCTCAGTCACTGCATCCCATTTCCCTCAGTCACTGCATCCCATTTCCCTCAGTCACTGCATCCCATTTCCCTCAGTCTCTGCATCCCATTTCCCTCAGTCACTGCATCCCATTTGCATCAGACACTGCATTCAATCTCCATCAGTCACTGCACCTCACTTCACTCATTCACTGCATCCCATTTCCCACAGTGACTGCATCCCATTTCACTCAGTCACTGCATCCCATTTCACTCAGTCACAGCATCTCACTTCACTCATTCACAGCATCCCATTTCCCACAGTCACTGCATCCCATTTCACTCAGTCACTGCATCCCATTTCACTCAGTCACTGCATCCCATTTCACTCAGTCACTGCATCCCATTTCACACAGTCACAGCATCACATTTCACACAGTCACTTCATCTCATTTCCCACAGTCACTGCATCCCATTTCCCACAGTCACAGCATCCCATTTCACGCAGACACTGCATCCCATTTCACGCAGACACTGCATCATATTTCACGCAGTCACTGCATCACATTTCACGCAGTCACTGCATCACACTTCACGCAGTCACGGCATCACATTTCACGCAGTCACTGCATCACATTTCACGCAGTCACTGCATCCTATTTCACGCAGTCACTGCATCCCATTTCACACAGTCACTGCATCCCATTTCACTCAGCCACTGCATCCCATTTCACTCAGCCACTGCATCCCACATCACTCAGCCACTGCATCCCACATCACTCAGCCACTGCATCCCACATCACTCAGTCACTGCATCCCATTTCACTCAGTCACTGCATCCCATTTTCCTCAGTCACTGCATCCCATTTCCCACAGTCACTGCGTCTCCTTTCCCTCAGTCACCGCATCCCATTTCACTCAGTCAGCGCATCCCATTTCCCTCAGTCACTGAATCCCATTTAACTGAGACAGTGAATCTCATTGAACTGAGACGGTGCATCCCATTACCCTCAGTCACTGCATCCCATTTCCCACAGTCACTGCATCCCACTTCACACAGTCATTGCAGCTCATTTCACTCAGTCACTGCATCCCATTTCACTCAGTCACTGCATCCCATTTCCCACAGTCACTGCATCCCATTTCACTCAGTCACTGCATCCCATTTCACTCAGTCACTGCATCCCATTTCACTCAGTCACTGCATCCCATTTCACTCAGTCACTGCATCCCATTACCCTCAGTCACTGCATCCCATTTCCCACAGTCACTGCATCCCACTTCACACAGTCATTGCAGCTCATTTCACTCAGTCACTGCATCCCATTTCACTCAGTCACTGCATCCCATTTCCCACAGTCACTGCATCCCATTTCACTCAGTCACTGCATCCAATTTCCCACAGTCACTGCATCCCATTTCCCACAGTCACGGCATCCCATTTCACACAGTCACAGCATCACATTTCACACAGTCACAGCATCACATTTCACACAGTCACTTCATCTAGTTTCCAACAGTCACGGCTTCCCATTTCCCACAGTCACTGCATCCCATTTCCCTCAGTCACTGCATCACATTCCCCTCAGTCACTGCATCACATTCCCCTCAGTCACTGCATCACATTCCCCTCAGTCACTGCATCGCATTAACCACAGACACAGCATGCCATTTCCCACAGTGACTGCATCCCATTTCATTTAGGCACTGCATCCCAGTTCAATCATTCACTGCATCCCAGTTCACTCAGTCGCTGCATCCCATTTCACTCAGTCACTGCGTCCCAGTTCACTCAGTCACTGCGTCCCATTCCCCTCAGTCACTGCATCTCCTTTCCCTCAGTCACTGCATCCCATTTCCAACAGTCCCTGCAGCCCATTTAACGGTCACTGCATCCCATTTCACTCAGTCACTGCATCCCATTTCACTCAGTCACTGCGTCCCAGTTCACTCAGTCGCTGCATCCCATTCCCCTCAGTCACTGCATCTCCTTTCCCTCAGTCACTGCATCCCATTTCACAGAGTCACAGCACCCCATTTCACTCAGTCACTGCAGCCCATTTCACTCATTCACAGCTTCCCATTTCACTCATTCACAGCTTCCCATTTCACTCAGTCACAGCTTCCCATTTCCAACAGTGTCGGCATCTCCTTTCCATCAGTCAACGCATCACATTTCACTCAGTCACTGCATCACATTTCACTCAGTCACTGCATCCCATTTCATTCAGTCACTGCATCCATTTCCCCACAGTCTCCGCATCACATTTCACAGAGACACGGCGTCCCATTTCACTTCGCCACTGCAACCCGTTACCCTCAGTCACAGCATCCCGTTTCCACAGTCACTGCATCTCCTTTCCCCAAGTCACTGCATCTCATCTCCACGGTCACTTGCACCCATTTCATTCAATCACTGCCTCCCATTTCCAAAAGTCACTGCATCCTATTTCCCTCAGTCACTGCATCCCATTTCCCTCAGTCACTGCATCCCATTTCCCTCAGTCACTGCATCCCATTTCCCTCAGTCACTGCATCCCATTTCCCTCAGTCACTGCATCCCATTTCCCTCAGTCACTGCATTCCATTTGCATCAGACACTGCATTCAATCTCCATCAGTCACTGCACCTCACTTCACTCATTCACTGCATCCCATTTCCCACAGTCACAGCATCCCATTTCCCACAGTCACTGCATCCCATTTCCCACAGTCACTGCATCCCATTTCACGCAGACACTGCATCCCATTTCACGCAGACACTGCATCCCATTTCACGCAGACACTGCATCCCATTTCACGCAGTCACTGCATCACATTTCACGCAGTCACTGCATCACACTTCACGCAGTCACGGCATCACATTTCACTCTGTCACTGCATCACATTTCACTCTGTCACTGCATCACATTTCACGCAGTCACTGCATCCCATTTCACACAGTCACTGCATCCCGTTTCTCATCTGACGCTTCATTCAAGTTCCGTCAGGTACTGCATCCCATTTCACTCAGCCACTGCATCCCATTTCACTCAGCCACTGCATCCCATTTCACTCAGCCACTGCATCCCATTTCACTCAGCCACTGCATCCCACATCACTCAGTCACTGCATCCCATTTCACTCAGTCACTGCATCCCATTTTCCTCAGTCACTGCATCCCATTTCCCACAGTCACTGCGTCTCCTTTCCCTCAGTCACCGCATCCCATTTCACTCAGTCAGAGCATCCCATTTCCCTCAGTCACTGAATCCCATTTAACTGAGACAGTGAATCTCATTGAACTGAGACGGTGCATCCCATTACCCTCAGTCACAGAATTCCATTTCCCACAGTCACTTCATCTCCTTTCCCTCAGTCACTTCATCTCCTTTCCCTCAGTCACTGCATGTCATTTCCCACAGTCAATGCATCTCATTTCCCTCAGTCAATGCATCTCATTTCCCTCAGTCAATGCATCTCATTTCCCTCAGTCACAGCATTCCATTTCACTCAGCCACTGCATCCCATTTCACTCAGCCACTGCATCCCAAATCACTCAGTCACTGCATCCCATTTCCCTCAGTCACTGCATCCCATTTCACTCAGCCACTGCATCCCATTTCACTCAGTCACTGCATCCCATTTCCATCAGTCACTGCATCCCATGACCGTCGGTCCCTGAATTCCATTTCACTCAGTCACTGCATCCCATTTCACTCAGTCACTGCATCACATTTCACTCAGTGACTGCATCCCATTTCACTCAATCACTGCCTCCCATTTTCCTCAGTCACTGCAACCCATTTCCCTCAGTCACTGCATCCCATTTCACTCAGCCACTGCATCCCATTTCAATCAGCCACTGCATCCCATTTCACTCAGCCACTGCATCCCATTTCACTCAGCCACTGCATCCCATTTCACTCAGTCACAGCATTCCATTTGACTCAGTCACTCCATGCTATTTAACGGAGACAGTGAATCCTATTCAACTGAGACAGTGCATCCTATTTCACTCAGTCACTGCGTCCCATTACCCTCAGTCACTGCATCCCATTTCACTCAGGCACTCCCTCCCAAATTCAGTCAGTCACTACCTCCCATTTCACTCAGTCACTGCATCACATTTCACTCAATCACTGCATCCCATTTCCCTCAGTCATTGCATCCCATTTCACTCAGTCACAGCAGCCCCTTTCACTCAGTCACAGCATCCCATTTCCCTCAGTCACTGCCTCCCTTTTCCCAGTGTCACTGCAATCCTTTCCTGCAGTCACTGCAACCCATTTCCCACAGTCACTGCATCGCATTTCACTCAGTCACTGCATCCCATTTAACTGAGACAGTGAATCTCATTGAACTGAGACAGTGCATCCCATTTCCCTCAGTCACAGCATCTCCATTAACTCAGTCACAAAATCCCATTTCACTCATTCACAGCTTCCCATTTCACTCATTCACAGCTTCCCATTTCACTCAGTCACTGCAACCCATTTCCCACAGTCACTGCAACCCATTTCACAGAGTCACTGCACCCCATGTCACTCAGTCACTGCACCCCATGTCACTCAGTCACTGCAGCCCATTTCACTCAGTCACTGCAGCCCATTTCACTCATTCACAGCTTCCCATTTCACTCAGTCACAGCTTCCCATTTCCCACAGTGACGGCATCTCCTTTCCATCAGTCAACGCATCACATTTCACTCAGTCACTGCATCCCATTTCATTCAGTCACTGCATCCATTTCCCCACAGTCTCCGCATCACATTTCACAGAGACACGGCGTCCCATTTCACTTAGCCGCCTCAACCCGTTACCGTCAGTCACAGCATCCCGTTTCCACAGTCACTGCATCTCCTTTCCCCAAGTCACTGCATCTCATCTCCACGGTCACTTGCACCCATTTCATTCAATCACTGACTCCCATTTCCATCACTCACTGCATCCCATTTCCAAAAGTCACTGCATCCCATTTCCCTCAGTAACTGCATCCCATTTCCCTCAGTCACTGCATCCCATTTCCTTCAGTCACTGCATCCCATTTCCTTCAGTCAGAGCATCCCATTTCCCTCAGTCAGTGCATCCCATTTCCCTCAGTCAGTGCATCCCATTTCACTCAGTCAGTGCATCCCATTTGCATCAGACACTGCATTCAATCTCCATCAGTCACTGCATCTCACTTCACTCATTCACTGCATCCCATTTCCCACAGTCACTGCATCCCACTTCACACAGTCATTGCAGCTCATTTCACTCAGTCACTGCATCCCATTTCACTCAGTCACTGCATCCCATTTGCATCACACACTGCATTCAATTTCCATCAGTCACTGCATCTCACTTCACTCATTCACTGCATCCCATTTCCCACAGTCACTGCATCCCATTTCACTCAGTCACTGCATCCCATTTCCCACAGTCACTGCATCCCATTTCCCACAGTCACGGCATCCCATTTCACACAGTCACAGCATCACATTTCACACAGTCACAGCATCACATTTCACACAGTCACAGCATCACATTTCACACAGTCACAGCATCACATTTCACACAGTCACGGCATCCCATTTCCCACAGTCACTGCATCCCATTTCCCTCAGTCACTGCATCCCATTCCCCTCAGTCACTGCATCGCATTAACCACAGTCACAGCATGCCATTTCCCACAGTGACTGCATCCCATTTCATTTAGGCACTGCATCCCAGTTCACTCAGTCGCTGCATCCCAGTTCACTCAGTCGCTGCATCCCATTCCCCTCAGTCGCTGCATCCCATTCCCCTCAGTCACTGCATCCCATTCCCATCAGTCAGTGCATCCCATTTCCAACAGTCCCTGCAGCCCATTTAACGGTCACTGCATCCCATTCCCCTCAGTCACTGCATCCCATTCCCATCAGTCAGTGCATCCCATTTCCAACAGTCCCTGCAGCCCATTTAACGGTCACTGCATCACATTCCCCTCAGTCACTGCATCGCATTAACCACAGTCACAGCATGCCATTTCCCACAGTGACTGCATCCCATTTCACTCAGTCACTGCATCCCAGGACACTCAGTCAGTGCATCCCCGTTCACTCAGTCACTGCATCCCATTTCACTCAGTCACTGCGTCCCAGTTCACTCAGTCGCTGCATCCCATTCCCCTCAGTCACTGCATCTCCTTTCCCTCAGTCACTGCATCCCATTTCACAGAGTCACAGCACCCCATTTCACTCAGTCACTGCGTCCCAGTTCACTCAGTCGCTGCATCCCATTCCCCTCAGTCACTGCATCTCCTTTCCCTCAGTCACTGCATCCCATTTCCCACAGTCACTGCATCCCATTTCACTCAGTCACTGCATCCCATTTCACTCAGTCACTGCATCTCACTTCACTCATTCACAGCATCCCATTTCCCACGGTCACTGCTTCCCATTTCCCACAGTCACTGCATCCCATTTCACGCAGACACTGCATCCCATTTCACGCAGACACTGCATCCCATTTCACGCAGACACTGCATCCCATTTCACGCAGACACTGCATCACATTTCAAGCAGTCACTGCATCACATTTCAAGCAGTCACTGCATCACACTTCACGCAGTCACGGCATCACTTTTCACTCTGTCACTGCATCCTATTTCACGCAGTCACTGCATCCCATTTCACACAGTCACTGCATCCCGTTTCTCATCTGACGCTTCATTCAAGTTCCGTCAGGTACTGCATCCCATTTCACTCAGCCACTGCATCCCATTTCACTCAGCCACTGCATCCCATTTCACTCAGCCACTGCATCCCATTTCACTCAGCCACTGCATCCCACATCACTCAGCCACTGCATCCCACATCACTCAGCCACTGCATCCCACATCACTCAGTCACTGCATCCCATTTCACTCAGTCACTGCATCCCATTTTCCTCAGTCACTGCATCCCATTTCCCACAGTCACTGCGTCTCCTTTCCCTCAGTCACCTCATCCCATTTCACACAGTCAGCGCATCCCATTTCCCTCAGTCACTGAATCCCATTTAACTGAGACAGTGAATCTCTTTGAACTGAGACGGTGCATCCCATTACCCTCAGTCACAGCATTCCATTTCCCACAGTCACTTCATCTCCTTTCCCTCAGTCACTGCATGTCATTTCCCTCAGTCAATGCATCTCATTTCCCTCAGTCAATGCATCTCATATCCCTCAGTCAATGCATCTCATATCCCTCAGTCAATGCATCTCATTTCCCTCAGTCAAGGCATCTCATTTCCCTCAGTCACAGCATTCCATTTCACTCAGCCACTGCATCCCATTTCACTCAGCCACTGCATCCCAAATCACTCAGTCACTGCATCCCATTTCCCTCAGCCACTGCATCCCATTTCACTCAGCCACTGCATCCCATTTCACTCAGCCACTGCATCCCATTTCACTCAGCCACTGCATCCCATTTCACTCAGTCACAGCATTTCATTTGACTCAGTCACTGCATGCTATTTAATGGAGACAGTGAATCCTATTCAACTGAGACAGTGCATCCTATTTCACTCAGTCAGTGCGTCCCATTACCCTCAGTCACTGCATCCCAATTCACTCAGGCACTCCCTCCCAAATTCACTCAGTCACTACCTCCCATTTCACTCAGTCACTGCATCACATTTCACTCAATCACTGCATCCCATTTCCCTCAGTCATTGCATCCCATTTCACTCAGTCACAGCAGCCCCTTTCACTCAGTCACAGCATCCCATTTCCCTCAGTCACTGCCTCCCTTTTCCCAGTGTCACTGCAATCCTTTCCTGCAGTCACTGCAACCTATTTCCCACAGTCACTGCATCGCATTTCACTCAGTCACTGCATCCCATTTCACTCAGTCACTGCATTCCATTTCACACAGTCACAGCACCACATTTCACACAGTCACAGCATCACATTTCACACAGTCACTTCATCTCATTTCCCACAGTCACTTCATCTCATTTCCCACAGTCACTGCATCCCATTTCCCACAGTCACTGCAGCCCATTTAACGGTCACTGCATCCCATTTCACTCAGTCACTGCATCCCATTTCACTCAGTCACTGCGTCCCAGTTCACTCAGTCGCTGCATCCCATTCCCCTCAGTCACTGCATCTCCTTTCCCTCAGTCACTGCAGCCCATTTCACTCATTCACAGCTTCCCATTTCACTCATTCACAGCTTCCCATTTCACTCAGTCACAGCTTCCCATTTCCAACAGTGTCGGCATCTCCTTTCCATCAGTCAACGCATCACATTTCACTCAGTCACTGCATCCCATTTCATTCAGTCACTGCATCCATTTCCCCACAGTCTCCGCATCACATTTCACAGAGACACGGCGTCCCATTTCACTTCGCCACTGCAACCCGTTACCCTCAGTCACAGCATCCCGTTTCCACAGTCACTGCATCTCCTTTCCCCAAGTCACTGCATCTCATCTCCACGGTCACTTGCACCCATTTCATTCAATCACTGACTCCCATTTCCAAAAGTCACTGCATCCTATTTCCCTCAGTAACTGCATCCCATTTCCCTCAGTCACTGCATCCCATTTCCCTCAGTCACTGCATCCCATTTCCCTCAGTCACTGTATCCCATTTCCCTCAGTCACTGCATCCCATTTCCCTCAGTCACTGCATCCCATTTCCCTCAGTCACTGCATCCCATTTCACTCAGTCACTGCATCCCATTTGCATCAGACACTGCATTCAATCACCATCAGTCACTGCATCCCATTTCCCTCAGTCACTGCATCCCATTTCCCACAGTCACTGCATCCCATTTCCCACAGTCACTGCATCCCATTTCCCTCAGTCACTGCATCCCATTTCACTCAGTCACTGCATCCCATTTCACTCAGTCACTGCATCCCATTTCACTCAGTCACTGCATCCCATTTCACTCAGTCACTGCATCCCATTTCACTCAGTCACTGCATCCCATTTCACACAGTCACTGCATCCCATTTCACACAGTCACTTCATCTCATTTCCCACAGTCACTGCATCCCATTTCCCACAGTCACTGCGTCTCCTTTCCCTCAGTCACCTCATCCCATTTCACTCAGTCAGCGCATCCCATTTCCCTCAGTCACTGAATCCCATTTAACTGAGACAGTGAATCTCATTGAACTGAGACGGTGCATCCCATTACCCTCAGTCACAGCATTCCATTTCCCACAGTCACTTCATCTCCTTTCCCTCAGTCACTGCATGTCATTTCCCTCAGTCAATGCATCTCATTTCCCTCAGTCAATGCATCTCATATCCCTCAGTCAATGCATCTCATTTCCCTCAGTCAATGCATCTCATTTCCCTCAGTCAAGGCATCTCATTTCCCTCAGTCACAGCATTCCATTTCACTCAGCCACTGCATCCCATTTCACTCAGCCACTGCATCCCAAATCACTCAGTCACTGCATCCCATTTCCCTCAGTCACTGCATCCCATTTCACTCAGCCACTGCATCCCATTTCACTCAGCCACTGCATCCCATTTCCGTCAGTCACTGCATCCCATGACCGTCGGTCCCTGAATCCCATTTCACTCAGTCACTGCATCCCATTTCACTCAGTCACTGCATCACATTTCACTCAGTGACTGCATCCCATTTCACTCAGTGACTGCCTCCCATTTCCCTCAGTCACTGCATCCAATTTCACTCAGCCACTGCATCCCATTTCAATCAGCCACTGCATCCCATTTCACTCAGCCACTGCATCCCATTTCACTCAGTCACAGCATTTCATTTGACTCAGTCACTACATGCTATTTAATGGAGACAGTGAATCCTGTTCAACTGAGACAGTGCATCCTATTTCACTCAGTCACTGCATCACATTTCACTCAATCACTGCATCCCATTTCCCTCAGTCATTGCATCCCATTTCATTCAGTCACAGCAGCCCCTTTCACTCAGTCACAGCATCCCATTTCCCTCAGTCACTGCCTCCCTTTTCCCAGTGTCACTGCAATCCTTTCCTGCAGTCACTGCAACCCATTTCCCACAGTCACTGCATCGCATTTCACTCAGTCACTGCATCCCATTTCACTCAGTCACTGCATTCCATTTCACTCAGTCACTGCACCACATTTCACACAGTCACAGCATCACATGTCACACAGTCACTTCATCTCATTTCCCACAGTCACTGCATCCCATTTCCCACAGTCACTGCAGCCCATTTAACGGTCACTGCATCCCATTTCACTCAGTCACTGCATCCCATTTCACTCAGCCACTGCATCCCATTTCACTCAGCCACTGCATCCCATTTCACTCAGTCACTACATGCTATTTAATGGAGACAGTGAATCCTATTCAACTGAGACAGTGCATCCCATTTCACTCAGTCACTGCGTCCCATTACCCTCAGTCACTGCATCCCATTTCACTCAGGCACTCCCTCCCAAATTCAGTCAGTCACGACCTCCCATTTCACTCAGTCACTGCAACCCATTTCCCACAGTCACTGCAACCCATTTCACAGAGTCACTGCACCCCATGTCACTCAGTCACTGTACCCCATGTCACTCAGTCACTGCAGCCCATTTCACTCATTCACAGCTTCCCATTTCACTCATTCACAGCTTCCCATTTCACTCAGTCACAGCTTCCCATTTCCCACAGTGACGGCATCTCCTTTCCATCAGTCAACGCATCACATTTCACTCAGTCACTGCATCCCATTTCATTCAGTCACTGCATCCATTTCCCCACAGTCTCCGCATCACATTTCACAGAGACACGGCGTCCCATTTCATTTAGCCGCCTCAACCCGTTACCCTCAGTCACAGCATCCCGTTTCCACAGTCACTGCATCTCCTTTCCCCAAGTCACTGCATCTCATCTCCACGGTCACTTGCACCCATTTCATTCAATCACTGACTCCCATTTCCATCACTCACTGCATCCCATTTCCAAAAGTCACTGCATCCTATTTCCCTCAGTAACTGCATCCCATTTCCCTCAGTCACTGCATCCCATTTCCTTCAGTCAGTGCATCCCATTTCCCTCAGTCAGTGCATCCCATTTCCCTCAGTCAGTGCATCCCATTTCCCTCAGTCAGTGCATCCCATTTCCCTCAGTCAGTGCATCCCATTTCCCTCAGTCAGTGCATCCCATTTGCATCAGACACTGCATTCAATCTCCATCAGTCACTGCATCTCACTTCACTCATTCACTGCATCCCATTTCCCACAGTCACTGCATCCCACTTCACACAGTCATTGCAGCTCATGTCACTCAGTCACTGCATCCCATTTCACTCAGTCACTGAATCCCATTTCCCACAGTCACTGCATCCCATTTCACACAGTCACAGCATCACATTTCACACAGTCACAGCATCACATTTCACACAGTCACAGCATCACATTTCACACAGTCACTTCATCTGGTTTCCCACAGTCACGGCATCCCATTTCCCACAGTCACTGCATCCCATTTCCCTCAGTCACTGCATCACATTCCCCTCAGTCACTGCTTCGCATTAACCACAGTCACAGCATGCCATTTCCCACAGTGACTGCATCCCATTTCATTTAGGCACTGCATCCCAGTTCAATCATTCACTGCATCCCAGTTCACTGAGTCGCTGCATCGCAGTTCACTCAGTCGCTGCATCCCATTCCCCTCAGTCACTGCATCCCATTCCCCTCAGTCACTGCATCCCATTCCCATCAGTCACTGCATCCCATTCCCATCAGTCAGTGCATCCCATTTCCAACAGTCCCTGCAGCCCATTTAACGGTCACTGCATCCCATTTCACTCAGTCACTGCATCCCAGGACACTCAGTCACTGCATCCCCGTTCACTCAGTCACTGCATCCCATTTCACTCAGTCACTGCGTCCCAGTTCACTCAGTCGCTGCATCCCATTCCCCTCCATCACTGCATCTCCTTTCCCTCAGTCACTGCATCCCATTTCACAGAGTCACAGCACCCCATTTCACTCAGTCACTGCAGCCCATTTCACTCATTCACAGCTTCCCATTTCACTCATTCACAGCTTCCCATTTCACTCAGTCACTGCATCCCATTTGCATCAGACACTGCATTCAATCTCCATCAGACACTGCATTCAATCTCCATCAGTCAGTGCACCTCACTTCACTCATTCACTGCATCCCATTTCCCACGGTCACTGCATCCCATTTCCCACAGTCACTGCATCCCATTTCACGCAGACACTGCATCCCATTTCACGCAGACACTGCATCCCATTTCACGCAGACACTGCATCCCATTTCACGCAGACACTGCATCCCATTTCACGCAGACACTGCATCATATTTCACGCAGACACTGCATCACATTTCAAGCAGTCACTGCATCACATTTCAAGCAGTCACTGCATCACACTTCACGCAGTCACGGCATCACTTTTCACTCTGTCACTGCATCACATTTCACGCAGTCACTGCATCCCATTTCACACAGTCACTGCATCCCGTTTCTCATCTGACGCTTCATTCAAGTTCCGTCAGGTACTGCATCCCATTTCACTCAGCCACTGCATCCCATTTCACTCAGCCACTGCATCCCATTTCACTCAGCCACTGCATCCCACATCACTCAGTCACTGCATCCCACATCACTCAGTCACTGCATCCGATTTCACTCAGTCACTGCATCCCATTTTCCTCAGTCACCGCATCCCATTTCACACAGTCAGCGCATCCCATTTCCCTCAGTCACTGAATCCCATTTAACTGAGACAGTGAATCTCATTGAACTGAGACGGTGCATCCCATTACCCTCAGTCACAGCATTCCATTTCCCACAGTCACTTCATCTCCTTTCCCTCAGTCACTGCATGTCATTTCCCTCAGTCAATGCATCTCATTTCCCTCAGTCAATGCATCTCATTTCCCTCAGTCAAGGCATCTCATTTCCCTCAGTCACAGCATTCCATTTCACTCAGCCACTGCATCCCATTTCACTCAGCCACTGCATCCCAAATCACTCAGTCACTGCATCCCATTTCCCTCAGTCACTGCATCCCATTTCACTCAGCCACTGCATCCCATTTCACTCAGTCACTGCATCCCATTTCCATCAGTCACTGCATCCCACGACCGTCGGTCCCTGAATCCCATTTCACTCAGTCACTGCATCCCATTTCACTCAGTCACTGCATCACATTTCACTCAGTGACTGCATCCCATTTCACTCAGTGACTGCATCCCATTTCACTCAATCACTGCCTCCCATTTCCCTCAGTCACTGCATCCCATTTCACTCAGCCACTGCATCCCATTTCAATCAGCCACTGCATCCCATTTCACTCAGCCACTGCATCCCATTTCACTCAGCCACTGCATCCCATTTCACTCAGTCACAGCATTCCATTTGACTCAGTCACTACATGCTATTTAATGGGGACAGTGAATCCTATTCAACTGAGACAGTGCATCCTATTTCACTCAGTCAGTGCGTCCCATTACCCTCAGTCACTGCATCCCATTTCACTCAGGCACTCCCTCCCAAATTCACTCAGTCACTACCTCCCATTTCACTCAGTCACTGCATCACATTTCACTCAGTCACAGCAGCCCCTTTCACTCAGTCACAGCATCCCATTTCCCTCAGTCACTGCCTCCCTTTTCCCAGTGTCACTGCAATCCTTTCCTGCAGTCACTGCAACCCATTTCCCACAGTCACTGCATCACATTTCACTCAATCACTGCATCCCATTTCCCTCAGTCATTGCATCCCATTTCACTCAGTCACAGCAGCCCCTTTCACTCAGTCACAGCATCCCATTTCCCTCAGTCACTGCCTCCCTTTTCCCAGTGTCACTGCAATCCTTTCCTGCAGTCACTGCAACCCATTTCCCACAGTCACTGCATCGCATTTCACTCAGTCACTGCATCCCATTTCACTCAGTCACTGCATCCCATTTCACTCAGTCACTGCATTCCATTTCACACAGTCACAGCACCACATTTCACACAGTCACAGCACCACATTTCACACAGTCACTTCATCTCATTTCCCACAGTCACTGCATCCCATTTCCCACAGTCACTGCAGCCCATTTAACGGTCACTGCATCCCATTTCACTCAGTCACCGCATCCCATTTCACTCAGTCACTGCGTCCCAGTTCACTCAGTCGCTGCATCCCATTCCCCTCAGTCACTCCATCTCCTTTCCCTCAGTCACTGCAGCCCATTGCACTCATTCACAGCTTCCCATTTCACTCATTCACAGCTTCCCATTTCACTCAGTCACAGCTTCCCATTTCCAACAGTGTCGGCATCTCCTTTCCATCAGTCAACGCATCACATTTCACTCAGTCACTGCATCCCATTTCATTCAGTCACTGCATCCATTTCCCCACAGTCTCCGCATCACATTTCACAGAGACACAGCGTCCCATTTCACTTCGCCACTGCAACCCGTTACCCTCAGTCACAGCATCCCGTTTCCACAGTCACTGCATCTCCTTTCCCCAAGTCACTGCATCTCATCTCCACGGTCACTTGCACCCATTTCATTCAATCACTGCCTCCCATTTCCAAAAGTCACTGCATCCCATTTCCCTCAGTCACTGCATCCCATTTCCCTCAGTCACTGCATCCCATTTCCCTCAGTCACTGCATCCCATTTCACTCATTCACTGCATCCCATTTCACTCATTCACTGCATCCCATTTCCCACAGTCACTGCATCCCATTTCACTCAGTCACTGCATCCCATTTCACTCAGTCACTGCATCCCATTTCACTCAGTCACTGCATCCCATTTCACTCAGTCACTGCATCCCATTTCACTCAGTCACTTCATCTCATTTCCCACAGTCACTGCATCCCATTTCCCACAGTCACTGCATCCCATTTCAAGCAGACACTGCATCCCATTTCACGCAGACACTGCATCATATTTCACGCAGTCACTGCATCACATTTCACGCAGTCACTGCATCACATTTCACGCAGTCACTGCATCACACTTCACGCAGTCACGGCATCACATTTCACGCAGTCACGGCATCCTATTTCACGCAGTCACTGCATCCCATTTCACACAGTCACTGCATCCCATTTCACACAGTCACTGCATCCCGTTTCTCATCTGACGCTTCATTCAAGTTCCGTCAGGTACTGCATCCCATTTCACTCAGCCACTGCATCCCATTTCACACAGCCACTGCATCCCATTTCACACAGCCACTGCATCCCATTTCACTCAGTCACTGCATCCCATTTTCCTCAGTCACTGCATCCCATTTTCCTCAGTCACTGCATCCCCTTTCCCTCAGTCACTGCATGTCATTTCCCTCAGTCAATGCATGTCATTTCCCTCAGTCAATGCATCTCATTTCCCTCAGTCAATGCATCTCATTTCCCTCAGTCAATCCATCTCATTTCCCACAGTCAATGCATCTCATTTCCCTCAGTCAAGGCATCTCATTTCCCTCAGTCAATGCATCTCATTTCCCTCAGTCACAGCATTCCATTTCACTCAGCCACTGCATCCCATTTCACTCAGCCACTGCATCCCATTTAACTCAGTCACTGCATCCCATTTCCCTCAGTCACTGCATCCCATGACCGTCGGTCCCTGAATTCCATTTCACTCAGTCACTGCATCACATTTCACTCAATCACTGCCTCCCATTTTCCTCAGTCACTGCAACCCATTTCCCACAGTCACTGCGTCTCCTTTCCCTCAGTCACAGCAACCCATTACACTCAGTCAGCGCATCCCATTTCCCTCAGTCACTGCATCCCATTTCACTCAGCCACTGCATCCCATTTCAATCAGCCACTGCATCCCATTTCACTCAGCCACTGCATCCCATTTCACTCAGCCACTGCATCCCATTTCACTCAGTCACAGCATTCCATTTGACTCAGTCACTACATGCTATTTAATGGAGACAGTGAATCCTATTCAACTGAGACAGTGCATCCCATTTCACTCAGTCACTGCGTCCCATGACCCTCAGTCACTGCATCCCATTTCACTCAGGCACTCCCTCCCAAATTCAGTCAGTCACTACCTCCCATTTCACTCAGTCACTGCATCACATTTCACTCAATCACTGCATCCCATTTCCCTCAGTCATTGCATCCCATTTCACTCAGTCACAGCAGCCCCTTTCACTCAGTCACAGCATCCCATTTCCCTCAGTCACTGCCTCCCTTTTCCCAGTGTCACTGCAATCCTTTCCTGCAGTCACTGCAACCCATTTCCCACAGTCACTGCATCGCATTTCACTCAGTCACTGCATCCCATTTAACTGAGACAGTGAATCTCATTGAACTGAGACAGTGCATCCCATTTCCCTCAGTCACAGCATCTCCTTTAACTCAGTCACAAAATCCCCTTTCACTCATTCACAGCTTCCCATTTCACTCATTCACAGCTTCCCATTTCCCACAGTCACTGCAACCCATTTCACAGAGTCACTGCAACCCATTTCACAGAGTCACTGCACCCCATGTCACTCAGTCACTGCACCCCATGTCACTCAGTCACTGCACCCCATGTCACTCAGTCACTGCAGCCCATTTCACTCATTCACAGCTTCCCATTTCACTCATTCACAGCTTCCCATTTCACTCAGTCACAGCATGCCATTTCCCACAGTGACGGCATCTCCTTTCCATCAGTCAATGCATCCCATTTCATTCAGTCACTGCATCCATTTCCCCACAGTCTCCGCATCACATTTCACAGAGACACGGCGTCCCATTTCACTTAGCCGCCTCAACCCGTTACCCTCAGTCACAGCATCCCGTTTCCACAGTCACTGCATCTCCTTTCCCCAAGTCACTGCATCCCATCTCCACGGTCACTTGCACCCATTTCATTCAATCACTGACTCCCATTTCCATCACTCACTGCATCCCATTTCCAAAAGTCACTGCATCCTATTTCCCTCAGTAACTGCATCCCATTTCCCTCAGTCACTGCATCCCATTTCCCTCAGTCACTGCATCCCATTTCCCTCAGTCACTGCATTCCATTTCCCTCAGTCACTGCATCCCATTTCCCTCAGTCAGTGCATCCCATTTCACTCAGTCAGTGCATCCCATTTCACTCAGTCAGTGCATCCCATTTGCATCAGACACTGCATTCAATCTCCATCAGTCACTGCATCTCACTTCACTCATTCACTGCATCCCATTTCCCACAGTCACTGCATCCCACTTCACACAGTCATTGCAGCTCATTTCACTCAGTCACTGCATCCCATTTCACTCAGTCACTGCATCCCATTTCACTCAGTCACTGCATCCCATTTCACTCAGTCACTGCATCCCATTTCACTCAGTCACTGCATCCCATTTGCATCACACACTGCATTCAATTTCCATCAGTCACTGCATCTCACTTCACTCATTCACTGCATCCCATTTCCCACAGTCACTGCATCCCATTTCACTCAGTCACTGCATCCATTTTCCCACAGTCACTGCAACCCATTTCCCACAGTCACTGCAACCCATTTCACAGAGTCACTGCACCCCATGTCACTCAGTCACTGCACCCCATGTCACTCAGTCACTGCACCCCATGTCACTCATTCACAGCTTCCCATTTCACTCAGTCACAGCATGCCATTTCCCACAGTGACGGCATCTCCTTTCCATCAGTCAACGCATCACATTTCACTCAGTCACTGCATCCCATTTCATTCAGTCACTGCATCCATTTCCCCACAATCTCCGCATCACATTTCACAGAGACACGGCGTCCCATTTCACTTAGCCGCCTCAACCCGTTACCCTCAGTCACAGCATCCCATTTCCACAATCACTGCATCTCCTTTCCCCAAGTCACTGCATCTCATCTCCACGGTCACTTGCACCCATTTCATTCAATCACTGACTCCCATTTCCATCACTCAATGCATCCCATTTCCAAAAGTCACTGCATCCCATTTTCCTCAGTCACTGCATCCCATTTCCCTCAGTCAGTGCATCCCATTTGCATCAGACACTGCATCCCATTTCCCTCAGTCACTGCATCCCATTTCACTCAGTCAGTGCATCCCATTTCACTCAGTCAGTGCATCCCATTTCACTCAGTCACTGCATCCCACTTCACACAGTCATTGCAGCTCATTTCACTCAGTCACTGCATCCCATTTCACTCAGTCACTGCATCCCATTTCACTCAGTCACTGCATCCCATTTCACTCAGTCACTGCATCCCATTTGCATCACACACTGCATTCAATTTCCATCAGTCACTGCATCCCATTTCACTCAGTCACTGCATCCCATTTCCCACAGTCACTGCATCCCATTTCACTCAGTCACTGCATCCAATTTCCCACAGTCACTGCATCCCATTTCCAACAGTCACGGCATCACATTTCACACAGTCACAGCATCACATTTCACACAGTCACAGCATCACATTTCACACAGTCACTTCATCTGGTTTCCCACAGTCACGGCATCCCATTTCCCACAGTCACTGCATCCCATTTCCCTCAGTCACTGCATCACATTCCCCTCAGTCACTGCATCACATTCCCCTCAGTCACTGCATCGCATTAACCACAGTCACAGCATGCCATTTCCCACAGTGACTGCATCCCATTTCATTTAGGCACTGCATCCCAGTTCAAACATTCACTGCATCCCAGTTCACTCAGTCGCTGCATCCCAGTTCACTCAGTCGCTGCATCCCAGTTCACTCAGTCGCTGCATCCCAGTTCACTCAGTCGCTGCATCCCATTCCCCTCGGTCACTGCATCCCATTCCCCTCAGTCACTGCATCCCATTCCCATCAGTCAGTGCATCCCATTTCCAACAGTCCCTGCAGCCCATTTAACGGTCACTGCATCCCATTTCACTCAGTCACTGCGTCCCAGTTCACTCAGTCACTGCGTCCCATTCCCCTCAGTCACTGCATCTCCTTTCCCTCAGTCACTGCAGCCCATTTCACTCATTCACAGCTTCCCATTTCACTCATTCACAGCTTCCCATTTCACTCAGTCACATCTTCCCATTTCCAACAGTGTCGGCATCTCCTTTCCATCAGTCAACGCATCACATTTCACTCAGTCACTGCATCCCATTTCATTCAGTCACTGCATCCATTTCCCCACAGTCTCCGCATCACATTTCACAGAGACACGGCGTCCCATTTCACTTCGCCACTGCAACCCGTTACCCTCAGTCACAGCATCCCGTTTCCACAGTCACTGCATCTCCTTTCCCCAAGTCACTGCATCTCATCTCCACGGTCACTTGCACCCATTTCATTCAATCACTGCCTCCCATTTCCAAAAGTCACTGCATCCTATTTCCCTCAGTGAGTGCATCCCATTTCCCTCAGTGAGTGCATCCCATTTCCCTCAGTGAGTGCATCCCATTTCCCTCAGTCACTGCATCCCATTTCCCTCAGTCACTGCATCCCATTTCCCTCAGTCACTGCATCCCATTTCCCTCAGTCACTGCATCCCATTTCCCTCAGTCACTGCATCCCATTTCCCTCAGTCACTGCATCCCATTTGCATCAGACACTGCATTCAATCTCCATCAGTCACTGCACCTCACTTCACTCATTCACTGCATCCCATTTCCCACAGTCACTGCATCCCATTTCACTCAGTCACTGCATCCCATTTCACTCAGTCACTGCATCTCACTTCACACATTCACAGCATCCCATTTCCCACAGTCACTGCATCCCATTTCACTAGTCACTGCATCCCATTTCACACAGTCACAGCATCACATTTCACACAGTCACTTCATCTCATTTCCCACAGTCACTGCATCCCATTTCCCACAGTCACTGCATCCCATTTCCCACAGTCACTGCATCCCATTTCACGCAGACACTGCATCATATTTCACGCAGTCATTGCATCACATTTCACGCAGTCACTGCATCACACTTCTCGCAGTCACGGCATCACATTTCACGCAGTCACAGCATCCCATTTCACACAGTCACTGCATCCCGTTTCTCATCTGACGCTTCATTCAAGTTCTGTCAGGTACTGCATCCCATTTCACTCAGCCACTGCATCCCATTTCACTCAGTCACTGCATCCCATTTTCCTCAGTCACTGCATCCCATTTCCCACAGTCACTGCGTCTCCTTTCCCTCAGTCACCGCATCCCATTTCACTCAGTCAGCGCATCCCATTTCCCTCAGTCACTGAATCCCATTTAACTGAGACAGTGAATCTCATTGAACTGAGACGGTGCATCCCATTACCCTCAGTCACAGCATTCCATTTCCCACAGTCACTTCATCTCCTTTCCCTCAGTCACTGCATGTCATTTCCCTCAGTCAATGCATCTCATTTCCCTCAGTCAATGCATCTCATTTCCCACAGTCAATGCATCTCATTTCCCTCAGTCAAGGCATCTCATTTCCCTCAGTCAAGGCATCTCATTTCCCTCAGTCACTGCATCCCATTTCCCTCAGTCACTGCATCCCATTTCACTCAGCCACTGCATCCCATTTCACTCAGCCACTGCATCCCATTTCACTCAGTGACTGCATCCCATTTCACTCAATCACTGCCTCCCATTTTCCTCAGTCACTGCAACCCATTTCCCACAGTCACTGCGTCTCCTTTCCCTCAGTCACAGCAACCCATTTCACTCAGTCAGCGCATCCCATTTCCCTCAGTCACTGTGTCCCATTACCCTCAGTCACTGCATCCCATTTCACTCAGGCACTCCCTCCCAAATTCAGTCAGTCACTACCTCCCATTTCACTCAGTCACTGCATCACATTTCACTCAATCACTGCATCCCATTTCCCTCAGTCATTGCATCCCATTTCAATCAGTCACAGCAGCCCCTTTCCCTCAGTCACTGCCTCCCTTTTCCCAGTGTCACTGCAATCCTTTCCTGCAGTCACTGCAACCCATTTCCCACAGTCACTGCATCGCATTTCACTCAGTCACTGCATCCCATTTAACTGAGACAGTGAATCTCATTGAACTGAGACAGTGCATCCCATTTCCCTCAGTCACAGCATCTCCTTTAACTCAGTCACAAAATCCCCTTTCACTCATTCACAGCTTCCCATTTCACTCATTCACAGCTTCCCATTTCACTCAGTCACTACAACCCATTTCCCACAGTCACTGCAACCCATTTCACAGAGTCACTGCACCCCATGTCACTCAGTCACTGCACCCCATGTAACTCAGTCACTGCAGCCCATTTCACTCATTCACAGCTTCCCATTTCACTCATTCACAGCTTCCCATTTCACTCAGTCAGAGCATGCCATTTCCAACAGTGTCGGCATCTCCTTTCCATCAGTCAACGCATCACATTTCACTCAGCCACTGCATCCCATTTCACTCAGCCACTGCATCCCATTTCACTCAGCCACTGCATCCCATTTCACTCAGCCACTGCATCCCACATCACTCAGTCACTGCATCCCATTTCACTCAATCACTGCCTCCCATTTTCCTCAGTCACTGCAACCCATTTCCCACAGTCACTGCGTCTCCTTTCCCTCAGTCACCGCATCCCTTTTCACTCAGTCAGCGCATCCCATTTCCCTCAGTCACTGAATCCCATTTAACTGAGACAGTGAATCTCATTGAACTGAGACGGTGCATCCCATTACCCTCAGTCACAGCATTCCATTCCCACAGTCACTTCATCTCCTTTGCCTCAGTCACTGCATGTCATTTCCCTCAGTCACTGCATGTCATTTCCCTCAGTCAATGCATCTCATTTCCCTCAGTCAATGCATCTCATTTCCCTCAGTCAATGCATCTCATTTCCCTCAGTCAATGCATCTCATTTCCCTCAGTCAATGCATCTCATTTCCCTCAGTCAATGCATCTCATTTCCCTCAGTCAATGCATCTCATTTCCCTCAGTCAATGCATCTCATTTCCCTCAGTCAATGCATCTCATTTCCCTCAGTCACTGCATTCCATTTCACTCAGCCACTGCATCCCATTTCACTCAGCCACTGCATCCCATATCACTCAGCCACTGCATCCCATATCACTCAGTCACTGCATCCCATTTCCCTCAGTCACTTCATCCCATTTCACTCAGCCACTGCATCCCATTTCCATCAGTCACTGCATCCCATGACCGTCGGTCCCTGAATCCCATTTCACTCAGTCACTGCCTCCCATTTCCCTCAGTCACTGCATCCCATTTCACTCAGCCACTGCATCACATTTCAATCAGCCACTGCTTCCCATTTCACTCATTCACAGCTTCCCATTTCACTCAGTCACTGCATCCCATTTCCCTCAGTCACTGCATCCCATTTCCTTCAGTGACTGCATCCCATTTCCCTCAGTCTCCGCATCCCATTTCATTCAGTCACTGCATCCCATTTAGCTCAGTCACTGCATCCCATTTCCATCAGTCACTGCATCCCATTTCCATCAGTCACTGCATCCCATTTCCATCAGTCACTGCATCCCATTTCCCACAGTGACTGCATCTCCTTTCCATCAGTCAACGCATCACATTTCACTCAGTCACTGCATCCCATTTCATTCAGTCACAGAATCCATTTCCCCACAGTCTCCGCATCAGATTTCACAGAGACACGGTGTCCCATTTCACTTAGCCACTGCAACCCGTTACCCTCAGTCACAGCATCCCGTTTCCACAGTCGCTGCATCTCCTTTCCCCAGGTCACTGCATCCCATCTCCATGGTCACTCGTACCCGTTTCATTCAATCACTGCCTCTCATTTCCATCACTCACTTCATCCCATTTCCAAAAGTCACTGCATCCTACTTCCCAAAGCAACTGCATCCCATTTCCCTCAGTCACTGCATCCCATTTCAATCATTCACAGCTTCCCATTTCACTCAGTCACAGCATGCCATTTCCAACAGTGTCGGCATCTCCTTTCCATCAGTCAACGCATCACATTTCACTCAGTCACTGCATCCCATTTCATTCAGTCACTGCATCCATTTCCCCACAGTCTCCGCATCACATTTCACAGAGACACGGCGTCCCATTTCACTTCGCCACTGCAACCCATGACGCTCAGTCACAGCATCCCGTTTCCACAGTCACTGCATCTCCTTTCCCCAAGTCACTGCATCCCATCTCCACGGTCACTTGCACCCATTTCATTCAATCACTGCCTCCCATTTCCATCACTCACTGCATCCCATTTCCAAAAGTCACTGCATCCCATTTCCCTCAGTCACTGCATCCCATTTCCCTCAGTCACTGCATCCCATTTCCCTCAGTCACTGCATCCCATTTCCCTCAGTCAGTGCATCCCATTTCACTCAGTCAGTGCATCCCATTTCACGCAGTCAGTGCATCCCATTTGCTTCAGACACTGCATTCAATCTCCATCAGTCACTGCATCCCATTTCACTCAGTCACTGCATCCCATTTCACTCAGTCACAGCATCTCACTTCACTCAGTCACTGCATCCCATTTCCCACAGTCACTGCATCCCATTTCACTCAGTCACTGCATCCCATTTCACTCAGTCACTGCATCCCATTTCACTCAGTCACTGCATCCCATTTCACTCAGTCACTGCATCCCATTTCACTCAGTCACTGCATCCCATTTTCATCAGTCAATGCATCCCATTTCACTCAGACACTGCATCCCATTTCCCTCAGTCACTGCATCACATTCCCCTCAGTCACTGCATCGCATTAACCACAGTCACAGCATGCCATTTCCCACAGTGACTGCATCCCATTTCATTTCGGCACTGCATCCCAGTTCAATCATTCACTGCATTCCATTTCACTCAGTCACTGCATCCCATTTCACTCAGTCACTGCATCCCATTTCCCTCAGTCACTGCATCCCATTTCCCTCAGTCACTGCATCCCATTTCTCTCAGTCACTACATCCCATTTCCAAACAGTCATTGCATCCAATTTCACTCTCTCACTGCATTCAATTTCCATCTATCACTGCATCCCATTTCACTCAGTCACGGCATCCCATTTCCCTCAGTCACGGCATCCCATTTCCCTCAGTCACGGCATCCCATTTCCCTCAGTCACGGCATCCCATTTCACTCAGTCACTGCATCCCATTTAACGGAGACAGTGAATCCTATTCAACTGTGACAGTGAATGTATTTCCATCAATCACCACACCCAATGCCACACAGTCACTGCATCCCATTTCACTCAGTCACTGCATCCCATCACCATCAGTCACGGCATCCCATTTCCATCAGTCATGGCATCCCATTTCCATCAGTCACTGCATCCGATTTCCATCCGTCACTGCATCTCCTTTCCCTCAGTCACTGCATCCCATTTCACTCAGTCACTGCATCCCATTTCACTCAGTCACTGCATCCCATTTTAGTCAGTCACTGCATCCCATTTTCATCAGTCAATGCATCCCATTTCACTCAGACACTGCATCCCATTTCCCTCAGTCACTGCATCACATTCCCCTCAGTCACTGCATCGCATTAACCACAGTCACAGCATGCCATTTCCCACAGTGACTGCATCCCATTTCATTTCGGCACTGCATCCCAGTTCAATCATTCACTGCATTCCATTTCACTCAGTCACTGCATCCCATTTCACTCAGTCACTGCATCCCATTTCACTCAGTCACTGAATCCCATTTCAGTCAGTCACTGCATCCCATTTCACTCAGTCACTACATCCCATTTCCATCAGTCACTGCATCCCATTACGCTCATTCACAGCATGCCATTTCCCACAGTGACTGCATCCCATTTCCTTTAGTCACTGCATCCCAGTTCAATCAGTCACTGCATCCCAGTTCAATCAGTCACTGCATCCCAGTCCACTCAGTCACTGCATCCCATTACCCTCAGTCACTGCATCCCATTACCCTCAGTCACTGCATCCCATTACCCTCAGTCACTGCATCCCATTACCCTCAGTCACTGCATCCCATTACCCTCAGTCACTGCATCCCATTTCCAGCAGTCAGTGAATCCCTTTTCCCTCAGTCACTGCATCCCATTCCTGTCAGTCACTGCATCCCATTTCACTCAGTCACTGCATCCCATTTCCATCAGTCACTGCATCCCATTCCCCAGAGTCACTGCATCCCATTCCCCTCAGTCAGTGCATCCCATTCCCCTCAGTCCCTGCAGCCCATTTAACAGTCACTGCATCCCATTTCCCTCAGTCTCTGCATCCCATTTCCTCAGTCACTGCATCCCATTTCCCTCAGTCAGTGCGTTCCATTTCCCTCAGTCACTGCGTCCCATTTCCCTCAGTCACTGCATCCCATTTCTCTCAGTCACTGCATCCCATTTCCATCTGTCAGTGCATCCAATTTCACTCTCTCACTGCATTCAATTTCCATCTGTCACTGCATCCCATTACCCTCAGCCACTGCATCCCATTTACCTCAGTCACTGCATCCCATTTACCTCAGTCACTGCGTCCCATTTACCTCAGTCACTGCGTCCCATTTACCTCAGTCACTGCGTCCCATTTACCTCAGTCACTGCGTCCCATTTACCTCAGTCACTGCGTCCCATTTATCTCAGTCACTGCGTCCCATTTATCTCAGTCACTGCGTCCCATTTATCTCAGTCACTGCGTCCCATTTATCTCAGTTACTGCATCCCATTTATCTCAGTCACTGAATCGCATTTGTTGTTCTCACTTGAATGCAATGGTCATGAATCTCCTCCAATGGCTGGTCATGTATTTCCAATGCAAAATTTTACCAAGTTTTGATTTTCAATTTTGATTACATGTGTTTCCTCTATTCTATAAGATGCTGCAATAAACTCAAATTTGATAAATCATAATTCAACCACCATTACCTACAGAGTTAATTTCATCAAACAGATCCAATTAGAATTGTCACATTCCCAAATCCTGATTCAAGTTTTTCTAATTATGGGCCACGTGGTTCAGAAAAAAGACACTTAGAGTCAGAGAGATGTACAGTAGGGAAACAGATCCTTTGGCCCAATTTGTCTATGTTGACCGGATATCCTAAATTAATTTAGTCCCATTTGCCAGCATTTGGCCCATATTCCTCTCAACCCATCCTATTCATATACCCATCCACATGCCTTTTAAACGTACAAGCCTCCACCACTTCCTCTGGCAGCTCATACCATACATGCACCACTATGAAAAAAATCCGGTCCATTTTAAATCTTCCCTCTCTCATTTTCAACCTATTCTCTCCAGTTTTGGATTCCAGCAACCCGGGGAAAAGATCTTGGCTGTTCGCTCTATCCACGTCCCTCGTAATTGTGTAAACTTCTATATGGTCAGCCCTGAACTCCAAAGTTCCAAGTAATCGCTGCCTGTTCAAGCCCACGGTATACCTCCAACCTCCGATGCTGGTAACATCCTTGTAGATCTTCTCTGAACTCTTTCAAGTTTACAACATACAACAATACAGCGCACAACAGGCCCTTCGGCCCTCAATGTTGCGCCGACATCCTTCCTCTCGCAAGGAGACCAAAATCGATTGCAGTATTCCAAAAGCAGCCGAACCAACATCCTATATGGCTGCTAAGTGATCTCCTAACTCCGATTCTAAATTCACTGGCCGATAAAGGCGAGCACACCAAATGTCTCCTTCATATCCTTTCTACCGGTGGCTGTACTTTGATGGAACTACGAAACTGCACTCCAGTGTCTCTTTATTTAGCAACACTCCCCACAACCTTCAGTGTATACGTGCTGCCCTGATTTGCCTTTCCAAAATGTAGCACCTCACATTTGTCTAACTTCAACTCCATCTGCCACTCCTCAGTTTATTGGCCCTTGTCAATGTCCCATTGCATTCTGAGGTGACCTTCTTGGCTGGCTACTACACCTTCAATCATTGGGAAACTTACTAACCACACCTTCTATTTACATATCCAAATCATTGCATCACTTCAACTCCCCCTCCCACTCCCTGGACGACATGTCCATCCTGGGCCTCTTCCAGTGTCACAATCACACCACCCAGAAACTAGAGGAGCAGCACCTCATATTCCGCCTCGGGAGCTTCCAACTCAATGGCCTCAATATGGACTTTGCCACCCTCAAAATCTCCCCACCCGTCAGCCTCATCCCAAGACTAGTTCCTCCACTCATCCCCGCCTCCATGACCTGTCCGCCTTCTCTCCCACCTATCCACTCCTCCCACCTCACTGACCAACTCCCACCACTGCTTGGAATTATTCTTCTTTTCACACTTCATCAGCTCGATGTTATTTCTAAAATCTATTTTCCAATTTTGGAAAAAGTGAGATAAAGAGAAGTAAAAGAAGTTACATTCTTACCACTCGTGAAATCTCTGAATATTCTTCTGTTGAAAGGCCGCCAAGGAACAATGCAATTCTTTTGTCACAAACGCTGTGAGGGAGACATCTTTTTCGGTTCCACTAACTCCACCCTAAGGAAGACAAACCCACGTAACATATCTAGTGACTTAAAGCATACTCTATTGTTGCCCAAGGTGGAGAGCTGGATGAACACAGCAGGCCAAGCAGCATCAGAGGAGCAAGAAAGCTGATGTTTCGGGACGAGACCCTACTTCAGAAAATTGGCGCTGGAGAATCTGAGATAACAAGGTGCAGAGCTGGATGATACTGCTTGACCTGCTGTGTTCATCCAGCTTTACACCTTCTTATCTCAGATTCTCCAGCATCTGCAGTTCCTCCTGCCTCTATTGTTGCCCTTTCACTTTACTGAACTAATCTGAGCCAGTCGTTTTGTTTAGGCCCCTGTAATCTTACAGTTATTGGCCTGTACAAAATCCTGAATTAATTTTGATCGACTGACGGGAGGAGAGATTAATTTTATCGAAATTTTTGTTTTCTACCAATTTGCAGAGGGCATCGTGGGCGATTGAAGGACAGTGTTATTATCCTCCAGGTCTGTGGACTGCATCGTTACCAACTTGCCCATTTGCATATACATACAGTATTCATGATGTACCAATGAAACATAATAAACCAATACTGTGTACTAAAAACAACGTTCACATATCAATGGAAAGTTAAATATTTATCATAGAGTTTGAAGGATTGAATTCAATGATACAAAGCAAAAACCAGTGAAGATGAGTGCAGTTGGTCAGCACTTTTGCCACTAAGTGGAGGTTGGCAGTTTGAGGCCACCCAGGAACAAGCAAGCTCTGTCTAACTCCAAGGGCAGCACGGTGGCTCAGTGGTTAGCACTGCTGACTCACAGCGCCAGGGACGCAGGTTCGATCCCACCGTTGGACGATTTTCTGTGCGGAGTTTGTACATTCTGCCCATGCCTGCATGGGTTCCTGCTGGGTGCTCTGGTTTCCTCCCACTGTCCAAAGATGTGCAGGCTAGTTGTATGGGCCATGCCAAACTTGCCCATTGTGTTTCAGGATGTGTAGATTAGGTGTGTTAGTCATGGGAAATGTAGGGTTACTGAGGAAAGGGTCGGGGAATGAGTCAGGGTGAGATGCTCTTTGGAGGGTGGCTGTGGACTTGTTGGGTCAAAAGGGGCTTGTTTCCACACTGTAGGGATTCTATGATATGGAAGTATCTTTTGAAGTGGGCATTCATGGGTATGCTGTAACAGAGACCTTGTAATACTACACAACAAATATTTGGAACTAGACTGTCAATTCAGACACAGCATCAAAAAAGGTCATGGAAGTTGTCACCAATATAAAGCAGGATTGATGAAAATCCAGCAGGAAATGGTGTCAAAAGGCACAGTATCTTTTATTCACCTCCAGTTATTCTGTCCAAGGCACTGGATGCTGGCAGGATTGAAACATTTAAGAAATGCTTCACAAATCACATATAAGGACCTGCACATCTTTGAACAATGGGAGGAAACTGCAGCACCTGGCAGAAGCCCCTCGCAGACGCGGGGAGGACATGTCAATTCCACACAGATCGTTACCCAAGACTGGAATCTCAATTGGCTCCCCAGTGCATGAGCAGTTCTAACCACTGAGCAACTACCTTGCCCAGAAGGGGTTTGAAAAGTGCATACATTATTTCCATTAATAGTTGGGGGAAGACAGATCCAATCCTCTATGTCCAATCAAAATAACATATCGTAGATATCATGACAACAATCATAAATGATTTTGAATAAGTAAATCCAAAAAATAGAAATTGTTTCCAAGCCTAAATACTAGATATGGTGCAGTTAAGATGAATAGCGCAACAACAAAAAGGCCATATTTTATGTGACAATCGGTAACACTTGAAAACTTGCAACAATATAGTCACCAGGAGAGATCTGGAGTGGTTTGATGATGCACTCCTTCATACACTGGAATGAAACTCCAAAGATCACAAATTCTCCTTCAATACCGTGTTATAACAGTGACTGCATCAACCTGTGTTTATGGGCCTGACTGGAAGCCCACACAACACGCACAAACAAAAATATAATCTAAGGTGATAGGAGAAATAAATGTATGTATGCAACGTCTTTGAAAAGCAATCATTTCTAGCAGATGCAAGCCCATAAGGAATCTCGTTTCGCAGATTATATTCATTTGCACTGCAGTTCACGCCAGTCAGAATCAGTTTTCGTTTCATGACAGGTAACTAAAATGTCCAAAACAATGAACTTTGTTTGATCAGAAGATTTTAAGTAAGGACTATGTCTTGTGTGAGCTGACGGCATTAGGGGATGGAGAAGGTACACTCACTGCTGGCATCTTGACACCATTGAATGAGCAAGCGTGGACGCAAAGCTTGTAACAGGTAACAATTGTACAGGCAATATCTTTTGAGCTCCTTCCGAGCAGGCCTGTAATACTCTAAAGCTGTGCTAGACCCTCACTTACTCCACCTTACGTACGCTGCCTTTTTCTTTTCGACAAGAAGCGCCTCTGCACCCGTCATCCAAGGCTCCTTAATCTTACCCCTTCTTACCTGTCTCAGAGGAACAAATTCATCCATCACTCGCAACAACTGCTCCTTGAAGAGCTCCACATGTCTGCTGTGCCATTTCTGTGGAACAATTGCTCCCAATCTGTACTTCCCAACTCCTGTCTGATAGCATCATAGTTTCCTTTTCCCCAGTTAAATATCTTCCCCTGGTAACTGCTCCTTTCCCTTTCCATGGCTATGGTAAATGGGAGGCTGTTGTAGTCACTGTCGCCAAAGTGCTCTCCCACCACGATATCTGACACCTGTCCTGGCTCATTGCCGAGCACCAAATCCAAAATGGCCTCCCTCCTCGGCCTGTCCACATACTGAGTAAGGAAACCCTCCTGAACACACCTGACAAAAACGGCACCATCCAAACCATCTGCACTCAGGAGGTTTCAATCTATATGGGAAAAGTTGAAGTCACCCTGAACAACAACCCGGCTACGTTTGCACTTTTCAACTATCTGCCGGCCAATGAGTTCTTTGATCTCTCAACTGCTATTAGGGGGCCGTAGAAAACCCCCAGTGAGGTGACTGCTGCCTTGCTGTTCCGAACTTCCACCCACACTGACTCAGTCGACAAACCTTCCTTGGCAACCTCAGCCCATACCACCGCAGTAGACGAGTCCTCAAAGGTTCTTTCAGCCGCCGTTATAGTGTCCTTGACCAACAAAGCCACACCTCCATCTTTTACCACCTTCCCAGACCTTAATCAAAGATCTAAACCCTGGAACCTGCAACATCCATTCCTGACTCTGCTCTATCCATGTCTCCGAAATGGCCACAACATCGAAGTCCCAGGTACCTATCCAAGTTGCAACCTCACCTAACTTATTCCAGATACTCCCGGCATTAAAGTCGTCACACTTCAATCCAGCTTGCTGTCTGCCAGCACACTCCTGTGACAGTGAGGTCCTGACCATGTCCTCCCTACGCTCATCCTCCTGTGTACTAGGACTACACCTCAGTTTCCCATCCCCCTTCTGAGCTCGTTTAAATCCAACCGAATGGCACTAGCCAATTTCCCACCCAGGATATTCGTGCCCCTCTGGTTCAAGTGGAGACCGTCCTGTTTGTACAGGTCCCACCTTCCCCAGAATGAGCCCCAATTGTCCATGTACCTGAAGCCCTCCCACCTGCACCATCCCTGCAGCCACGTCTTCAGCTGAAATCTCTCCCTGTTCTTTGCCTCGCTATCACATGGTACGGGTGACAAACAGAGATGACCACGCTCTTTGTTCCAGCTCTCAGATTCCACCCTAGCTCCCTCAAATCCTGCCTGGCATCCCTATCCCTCTTTCTACCTACGTCGCTGGTGCCTACGTGGACCACGACTTGGGGCTGGTCACCCTCTCCCCTCAGGACCCTAAACACACTATCCGAGACATCACGGACCCTGGCTCCTGGTCGGCAACACACCAATCGTCAGTCTCTTTCGTTCCCGGCAAATCTTCTATCAGTCCCTCTAACTATTGAGTCCCCAATGACTATCACTCTCTTCCTATCCCCGCTTCCCTTCTGTGCAAGAGGGACAGACTCTGTGCCAGAGACCTGCACCCTACTGCATGCCCCTGCTAAGTCGTCCCCCGGAACAGTATCCAAAACGGTATACTTGTTTTTCAGGGGAGCGACCGCAGGGGATTTCAGGGGAACGACCACAGGGGAAGGTTGGTCGAGCTACACCGGGTGAACGTACATTTTTGGCTGAAGAAACGTGTTTCAATGTGAGCTAATGGCAGAAGCAATGGAGTCAAAGCTAAACATTTCGACAGTAAGACAACCATTCTTGAAAGCAGCAGACAGCATGAAAAAGAAATCAGCGGCTTTAATATCCGGTTAAAATTTGTGGAATATCAGATGGAATTTTCTTATTGACTCCATTGTGCAATCATATCGATCTAAAAATGTTAACTGCATTAATTAACACTAACCAGAAACGGACTTTGTAGTAAATGGTTTGACTATTTTCTGTATCTGGAACATCCCTTTTCCTTCTCCAACGAAGATCGTACCAACCTATGGTACCAAACTCTGAGTCAAACGGACGGGACTCGTAATCTTTAAGTTCCTCATCAAAACAGTCTAATTGTATGGTTCTGTGCAATAAAAGAGAAAGAATAAACATGTTTCCCACAATTTTGCTGATGTTTACGAACAGAATGCACAAATTCAACAAGTTTGAGCTGGCATGTCTGCTTCCTCCAGCCTGTTTAAACTGTTCCATTCAATGTGAAATTTGTCATAAGTTTTAGCACACAGGTCTACTTGATCTGTGCCACCACCTTCTATGAGTCATACATGCTTTCCCCACCTTCCTGTAATACATTCCTTCAAGTGTTCAATGAGATTTTGATTTTAAATCTTATCGTCATATTCTTTTGATTCTCAAGCATCAATGAATCTGATGTCGCCGCCATTCCATGCAGTGCATAGCACGTCAAACAGGAGTCTTACTCTTGCCATGAGCACTGAGGGAGTACGGGATCATAACTGTCTCATAGTTCAGAACGAAATTCTACATATAGGGCTATGTAGAGTCATGCAGTTAATTTTATTTGACATGCTATTTCTTTTCTTCACAAATATGCTGGATTTAAAGTGATCTTCACCCTCATTTAAAATGAATCCAATATCCAACCATGTGTAAAACAAGCAGATCCAAATTTTAATTGGAGTTTAGTGTTTCACAAATATATTACTTTCTTAAAAATTATATTTGAGTCAACATTAACATTTCATTCCCTGACAGCGGGTGAACTTACTTTTAAACTCCAATTTTCCTTCGGTATTAACGGAGAGGTGAGCCTTTTTGCAAGCACCGAAAGGCTGCACCAGTTTATGCTAAAACTTACGGAACTGTAAGTTTCACAAATATGTTCCATTTAAACACTAATTCCTATTGAAGCAGTATGAAGCTAAATTCATTCAACTGGACAGCAAAAACGGTCAAGATTTTAAAAGCAAGCAACTATTTTGAAGTCACTCTTGGAACTAAATTCCATCTTGGTGTGTGAGAGTCCATAGGTTCCTCACTCTCAAAGAACCATTCAAACTGTCATGCAATTACTGAAACACACAGACAAAAAACATGAATGTTAACAGTCACTAAGATTTTGAGAGTGATTTGGAATTCATATTCAATACCCGCTGGGGGAAATCTGTTCCAATCTGGATAGTACTCACTTATCACCATCCCACCTACCTTCCCCAGCACCTCCTCCCCCTCCACACTGTTTGTTTCTGAGCTCCCTTCCACCCTCCATTTCTGAGGAAGGGTCCTGACCCAAAACCTCAACTTTCTTGAGCCTCTGATGCTGCCTGCCCTGCTGTGTTCCTCCAGCTCCACAATGTGTTATCTCAGACACCAACATTGGCAGTTCTTACTATCTGGATAACTCATTCTCACCTTGTAACAAGTGATTTATACTCATTATCTTTTCAGATTACGCATGTACATGTATATACTTAAATATACATAAAGCACTTTTATGCCTGAACCACTAACCTAGAGGATATTTTAAAATAGTCTCTTCATATCTGCATGAAAGAGAAATCATCAAGGTCAGAACTTTCATTTTAGGAATAACTCGAACATTCAAAGTACTCACAGTCAGTGTCCCATTTCCTTGACCAGTCAACTTGATGTGAATCTTTCTTCCAAGCGGAAGCTATAACAACAATTATATTTGAGAACCAAACTCTTCATTGCATCACCAATATTTCCTTGTCTGTTTGAAACATAAGAGAATGAAATAATCATGGACAGATTGGCCAACAGTGTAATTTAATGCGTGTTACAACCATTGAAGTGATCTTTAAAAAGCTGTTGTCACACAACACACCACTTTTTGAGATGCAGTGATGAACTTACTTCCTGAGACGTAAATAATATCTGCCGAATTATTTCCAAAGAATACATTTACAATTAAAAAGAAGCTAAAAATCTCTTTACATTGTGATGCTTGTCAGATTGCTATTAGTCAATGGAAATCGTTCAGAACAGTTATTTATTCCCAGATGAAAAGGAAGTGTATACATTTCATTTTCAAATCTTATCCAAGAGGGAAAAAAAAAATGCCTTCATGAATGCATTGTCAAACAAGAAGACTCAGAAAAAAAGTCATTTGGCCCATTGAATTTCCTCCATCATTCGCTGAGATCATGGTTGATCTCATTACATTTATCACGACACAACATTTCCACCAAACCCACCTTACAGCTAATACATTCCGATCCAAGTCACATCCTGGTAAATCTCTGTTTCTGTGCCATGCCTTGTCTTTCTAAATATTTTTTCAGTCATCTACAAATTTAGCCACAGCACATGCACCTCTTTCCTCCAAGTCATTAATAAACAAGCACAAGAGCTGTGGTTCCTTCAGCGCGACCTCATTTCTGACTGACAAGCCAATCCTGGCATCTCTGTCCATTTGTATCAGAGATAATGGGAACTGCAGATGCTTCAGAATCCAAGATAACAAAGTGTGGAGCTGGATGAACACAGCAGGACGAACACACAGAAGTAGAAGGGTCTCGGCACGAAACGTCAGCTTTTACGCTCCTGAGATGCTTCTTGGCCTGTTGTGCTCATCCAGCTCCACGCTTTGTTATCTCTGTCCACTTGCCTGTTCTTTCTATCGGACATGAATCATTGGATATTTTGTTCCCAACACTTATCCCCTAACAACCACCTCTCTGTGATACCCAGAGTGATGTATCTGTCAATTTCAATCTGCTCCACAAACTCATTCACTTTGTTTCATACACTCCCTGCAATTCAATACAAGATCTTCAGTCTGGCATTTACAGCCACCCTTCTTATCTGCTGCAGCTGAAGTGAGATTCCTGACCATTTCGATACTTTTTGTCCTATTACTTACTCTGGAAACTTTGCTGAGCACTTACCAGCTTCTAACTCTTTCCACAATTTTCCATGCAACTGAGCTCACCCGCTCCACACTTTTTATTTTAACGCCCTACCCCAAGACCGAGCTCTGTATTTTGCCAGGATACTTGTCCCAAAATGATTCTCGTCGAGCCTATAACAACAGAACGACTCCCTCCTTCCCCATACCGATGCCAATGTCCCATGAATTCAAACACATTTCTGCCATGCCACCATTTGAACAATGCATTTGCATCTATAATTATGCTTACACCGTGCCAAATTGCTCAGATAATAATCCAGAGATTATTACCATTCTGGTTCTGCTTTCTCATTCAGCACCTCAGTGCTCATAATCCCTCAGCAGAACCTCTTTCCTCTTTCTTCCATATCAATGGTACCTGTGTGGACCACAAAAGCTGGATTTCTACTCCTCCCACTTCAAGTTCCTTTGTAGCCGAGATGGAATATCCTGAACCTGGGCACCAGGCAGGCAACACTACTTTCGAGACTCTCGATCCTAGTCACAACGAACAGTGTTCATTCCCCAAACTACACTACCTCTGATTATAACTACATTTCACTTTTTATCCCCTCCTGAATGTCCCCCCTGTACCACAGTGCTACAGTCAGTTTACTCATCTTCCCTATACCCTGCACTCTCATCCACACACGAAGAAAGAATCTCAAACCTGTTAGATAAGATCAAAGGCCAAGGTTCCTTCTGCACTACATCCTGGATCCTTCCACCTGCCCTGTTCTTTGTCACACTCTCACGTCTCTGGCCACTGACCGAGTTTCAGCTAGTTAATCTAAGGTGTGTGACTGCCTCCTGAAGCACAGCATTCCCTGGTAACTCTGCCCCACATGATTTGTTGATTGGTCGAAACTGAGATTCCAGTTCATCAACCCTGAGCTGGAGTATGGGGTCTGACCACTCCCCCGTCATGTAGGAATAAATCATCATCTGGCCTGGCATCTCCATTTCAATTACTTGGATCTTAATTTGATTTGAAAACATTCTGGTCTTTTAGTTTGTAGCCTGTAAATATTTCTCCGATTTACTTTCAATCTGAAAGCTGCCGATAATAGATTCTTAAACCAGTAGCGATCACCAACCAATGAACCTGGTTCACCCTCTCGGTCCCTGATTCTGGCTTCAATTCACCCTGTCTCAACAAAAACTGCTTACGAACTATCAGGCAAAAAAAAGCAAGCAAATGGCACCTCTTACCCTCTGCGCTGACTTGCCACATTGCCACCAAGTTCCCCAAAATATATAGTCATTTGGTGCATTTCACTCGAGATGTGATCTCTCCTTCCAGAACATGCAAAGCATACTGAACCATCGCAATATACTACCTTCAAAACCTCAGCTCTCAGCTTATTACTTTTGAGTACATTCTCAAATGCTTTCTCCAAGTCCAAACACAACACATTTACTGGTTTTCCTCTATTAATTCTCCTTCCAAAACTTCCTCCAAAAACCAAAACAAATTAGCCAGACATAATTTCTCTTTCAGCAGGCTGTGGTGATTCTGTTTGATTAGATTCTGATTTTCCAAATGTCCTGCTATTATTTTCTTCACAGTTGATCACCACATATTTCCAACAATAGATGTTAGGCTGGTTCGGTTGTAGTTATCTTCTTTTTGCCTCTCTCCTTTTTAAATAGGAATGTCACATCAGCATTTTTCCAGCCCTCAGATGCTTCTCTCGAATCTAAAACTTTTTGGGAAATTACAATCAATGCATACACCGACTCTGAAGCTCATTGTTCAGAATCTTAGAAAGTAAACCATCACGGCAAAGAGTCTAATCTGCTTTTACTCCATTAGATTGTCTACTACAACTTCTCTCATGGTAGTGATGGTGTGGTAGTGATGTGTTTAATTCCTCCCTGTATTCTTTAGTAATAAGGGGATCCTTGAAGTATCTTCCGCTGTAAAGACTACCCTTTTCTCATTGTCGTTGTTCCTTGATTTAAAAATTAACCTGGCCATCTCAGCCGAGCATATAATTAATGGCATTACCTCTAAAACCTTCTCTGCCAAAGTGTTCAATAGATTGCTACAACCTGAAAGAAGTAATTCTTCCCCTAAATTAATAGGCAACCAATTTGAAAATGTGGCCTCTGGTCGTAAAATCTTTCACAATGGGAGTAATCTCTACGGATATACACTATCAAGCCTCTTAAGCATCTTAAATGTTGAAAAAATAAGATTTGTTTCAATCTTATAAACTCCAATGAATGTCGTCCCAGCCCGCCCAACTTTCCTAAGCATGGCAATCCCCTACGCCATTTCCGAAATCAACCCAGTCAACATGAGGTGTATGGCCTCCGCAGCATTCACTCTGTGGCCGTACATGACTTGTCAGTTACCATCTTGCTGCTACGACTCTACTTCTATGTACGATGCAGTCCTCTGTCCATCCTAACATACTACGCTTGAACACGTGGGCTCTTTTCTTTTGAGACACCTTATGAGCTGTACCTTATCAAATGCTTTGTTGAAATCTCAATGTACGACATCAACTGGTGGTCCTTCGTCAGTTATGTTTGTTTCCTTCTCAAAGCACTGTAGCAAGTTTGTCAAGTATTATTTCCCCTTTATGAAAGGATGTTAACTCTGTAGGATGTTATAACACACTGAGTACCCTGTTATTTCATCTTTCATTGCCGGCATGAACATCTTCCCAGGTTGACCTAAATTGGCAATACTTGCTCACTATTTTATTGAAGTATCTTTGTCATAAAGGTGTTATGTTCAAAATCTTTCAATCCTCTGAGAATTTTCCACAATCTAAGGATTCTTGGAAGATTATCATCAGTGCCTCCATTGTATCTGTAGCTGCATTGTTCAACATGAGAGGATACAACTCATCATACCCCTTGGATATTTTCTCTACTGATTGGAGTCATGTTTGGAATTCTGTGCAGTGACATTCACTTTTAACAGTTTGCTAAATACTACCAGGAACAGAAATTGCGATCCAGCTGCAACTAAGCTAAAGCTTTCAGCACAGAAGAAAGTCTTTGAATTCATTATGACCCAAATAACTCCTGAAAAGGGCAATACAATTTGCCTCAGTCCAGAAATGTTCTTTCTCCAACATCCTGAGATGCATTATCTGTATTTCTTCAAATTTACCACAGAATCTGTTTCAATCACCCTTTCAGCAATACGCATGACAACAATTCGGCATTCTTAGTCCGCCTGTAGCCTCCGTTGCACATGTGCATTGTTAGCTGATTATTTGTTTGTGTGCCTGCTTTTTGCTCAAATGGATCAAGTTAAGTTTGTGTTCTTTTGTCATCAGAACTCTTGCCTCCTCACTCTCATCTTCCTTGTTTTATCCCTTTGCTGGAATATTTAATTTGTCGACATATCTGAAATATGTTGTCGAATGGATTGGGTTTTGTGCCATTGCATTCCCCATAGCCCATCTACCCATCCTGTTGCTTGTTCTAACAGTTATTATCTTGCAGAGTGGAAAATGCAGTTTGAAAGCAATGGAACATTATTGATGAAGAAGTTGATGCATAAATTGCTGCGATCTTCCAAACTACAAACTCACCTTCAATTCTTTCTCGGTCAGAGCATTATGCCAGCGCACATGAATCGTGTTCTCAATGGGACTTCCAAAACCATGGAATTGAATTTGCATGTTGATTTCTTCTTCCCTCTTCAGAAATGCAATGTCGTATCATGATGAAGCTTCCAAGGCAATGATTGTGTCCTTCAATGAAGGGAAAAGCGACTTTTAGATTCATGGAAATATTTCAGTACTTCCACATGCATGAAATGCAAACATTCTCCCTGCATGCTGACCCAACTCCGCAAGACTAGGGCATGACCCAGTCTCATTTTATCGAATCTTTCTGATTTTACATGCCACGGGATAATCATTGCAGTGTAACAGAAATGTTGATCATGGAAATTTATCAGTGTTTTAATAAATAATGGCAAATTTTCAACATCTTGCAAGTGTATGAAGGCTCAATCTCATGACACCTTGCCTGCTGCACAAAGACATTCTTACACTGCTTTGAATATTAGGGCTCAAACAAAACACAATCATTACACAAATGCATCAACACGCTACTTTCAATAGGATCTGGCGCAGGCTTGGAGGGCCGAAGCGCCTGTTCCTGTGCTGTAATTTTCTTTGTTCTTTGACCAGATAAAAAGGAATAGGGAGGTGTATAACAGTCATCAAGGGAACAAGAGTCCCTGTGGACGCACTAACGTCAACCAGGCCAACATCCCCAGCACTGAGGCACTGACCATCCTCGATCAGCTACAATGGGCTGGACACTTCATCTGTATGACTGACACGAGACTCTCCGCATGTTCTCATCCCAGCTTCAAAAAAGCAGGCGAGACCCAGATGTGCAGAGGAAGCACTCGGTGATAAACTCAAGTCCTCAATGGTGAAGTGCGACATTCCTGCAGACACCTGGGAATCGCCGGCCTAAGACGGCCCAAAGCCTGAAGAGCACCTGGGAAGGCATCAAACACTTTGCGGCTTGCCTTTGGAAGCAGCGGAAGCCATGCAGCCACACCAACACCTCCCTCACCCCTTCCCACGACTGCCTTCTGCCCCGAGTGCAACAGAGCCGACGGTAGCTGCATCGGTCTGTGCAGCCGGCGATCAATTCAGCCTGAGAGTGGGAGAGTGTCATCCATATCTGCGAGAAACCACCATGATGATGATGATGTATAGTGTGCAGGGGCATCTCGTCACAGCAAATCAGAGAACAAATACAGGGCAACAGAACACTGGTGACCAAGATTAGGATGAGGGAGAATCTCAAAATCTTCTGCAAGTGTCTCAGAGGGAAAGAGAAAACCCAGGGAAAACCAGGTCTCATAAGGGATGAAGAGGCAAATGAACGGTTTGAACTGGAGGGCAATGTCAGGTGTTAAACGAGAATTTCACATCAGCTTTTACATGTGAGAAGGAGCACACAATTTTCGGACAGAATTAACAGAGACTGGGGAGATGTTAGGTGTTTTGGTGAATTTAAAATTGGACAAATCCCAGGTTTGGATGAGGTGTATGCCACGATGCCCAGGGAGATGAGAGAAAACATTCCACTCGCCCTCATACAGAGCTTTCAAAAGTACCAAAGGACTGGAGAACAGGTAACATAGTTCCACTTATCAAAATGCGTGACAAACATAAAGCAGAGTATTACAGACCGGTGAGTATCACATCAGTAGATAGGAAAATATTGGAGAAAATTCTGAACGGCAGACTTAATTTCCATTTCAAGAAGTGGGGTCTGATCAGCGACCGTCAGCATAGCTTTGTCAGAGGGAGGTCATGCCTCACAAACTTAGATGATTCTTTCAAAGAGGTGACAGAGTGTGCAGATGGGAGTTGATGTAGTGAAAATAGATTTCAGCAAAGACTTGGACAGGGTCCCAAATGGGAGCGTGGCAAAGAAGGTAAAGCTCGGGGGGTCCAGGAAAATACAGCAAGTTGAATCCAAAGTTACAGATTGGTCAAATGGGCAGGTCAACGGTAGATGGAATGTTAACCCTGATCAATAAGGCAATTTGGACAAACTAACAAGGCAAGGAATCATTCAAAGAAATGCCAGGACACTAGGAAGATCAGAGGAATGGTGTGATCTTGGGGTGCTTGTCCACAGATTCCTGAACATGGAATGGCAGCTTAAAGGGACAGTTCAGAAAGCATATGGCTCAAGAGCTGTACAGGACTTTGGTTAGGCCCCAGCTGAAGTGCTCAGTGCAGTTCTGGTCTCTCCATTATAGAAAGGAGGTGTTTGCATTTGAGCATGTGTGGAGGACATTCATCAGGATGTTCTGAGGGGGTGAAGCATTTTAACTCTTTGGAGAGTCTGGATAAGTTTGCGTTAGCAATAACTGGCAATGCTGTTGTCTGAGATCACACAGTGTGGAGCTGGAGGAACACTGCAGGCCAGGCAGCATCACTGTTGCCGATCTCTGATTAAAGGTCTAGGCCTGAAACATCAGCTTTTGTGCTCCCGAGATGCTGCTTGGCCTGCTGTGTCCAGCCAGCTCCACACTTTGTTCTCTTGGATTCTCCAGCATCTGCAGTTCCCATTGTCTCTAGCATCACTGTTTTATCTGGATAAGGTTGGATTGTTTTCTTTCGAGTCGAGAAGGTTGAAGGAGGTCCTGAAAAAATTGTTTAGATTAATATGGGGAGGGGCGAGGTAAAAAGAAGGTCCATAATAGGGTCGGTCGGGGGGCGGTGGTGGTAGAGGAAGAGATACATACATTTAAGCTAAAAGCTCAGAAGGAATTTCAGGAAAGAAAAGACACCCAGAAGGTGCTGGGGGTTTGGAATTCATTGTCTGGGACTTCAGTTGAGGTGGATAATCTTTTCACGTTAAAGAAAAAGGGTTGGTACAGCACGTAAAATGAAATAACATTCAAGGCAATAGGCTTATTGCTAGAACATGAGCCGAATGTGAACTTAGTGTGGCTTCAGTGGTCACAGACACAATGGAATGAAGTGCTTGTTCAATTCTGTACAATTCTCTGATTCTATGATTCTGGAGCAGGGGACAGTGAGTGGACAGCACGGGACAGTTCACCTATCTTCTCCTTTCTCCATCTTCTGTCTGCCTCCCCACTTCTCCCTATTTTTTACAGAATCCCCTTCTCCTCCCTGGGTTTTGAAGAAGGGTCTCGATCTGAAACGTCAGCTTTCTTGCTTCTCTGATGCTGCTCGGCCCGCTGTGTTCATCCAGTTCGACACCTTGCTCTCTCAGATTCTCCAGCATTGGCAAGTTCCTACTATCTCTTGAGGAAACTTACTTGTTTTTGCACCCAACCTGTGGTGAGAATGTGGAATGCACCGACTGTGTGGGTGGCAGAGGCAGAAAGCATGATAACATTTAACAAGTCTTTGATTGGGCATTTGCGATGCCAAGGCATACAAGGCTCTGGGTCGAGTGCTGGGAAATGTGATGAGAATAGTTCGGGACTTGCATCTTGTGAGGGCACATACAATTTGCTGAAGGGTCTGTTCCATTGCCATAGCACTCTATTATGCTGTCCCTCAATGATCCTATGACAAGTAAGTGAAGGTTTACAGAAACAGGTAGTTTTCAAGGACAATGCCAAGAGGAAAAGTGATGCACAGGCAAAGTGCATGTAAGAATTTAATAAAGGATTAACACCATTGAAGAACTGGTATTTGTGCCAATGCACCAAACCTGCAGATGAAAATGCAGTGTCCAGTTTGATTGCAAACTGCAACAACCACCAGTTAGTAACATGATCAATGGAAATATCTGAATGCCTGTTGTTGTGATCTCAAGCATTTACCTGCGTCGAGTGAAACCCACCACCATAGTTCTGTTGCATCGTTAGCCACCTCGCAATCGGTGTTGCATCGTCAATATCATTCCTTGACAACACTTGAAGCAAGGCATAAGCAGTGGTTTCCACAGTCATCGCAGAAGCCTGTGCTGCTTCAATTGGATACGGCTTCTCGTCCTCCAACAATGGAGGCTTTCCAGGAACCGACATCACAATCTGTCATTTGACAAAGGGATTAGCTGAGAATAAAGTTTACATCATATAGATTTTTGTTTGCATTTCACCAACACAACAATGGTTTTCTGGTCAAGATCCACCATTGTCTCACCACTGATGTCTATAACATTCTCCATACTTCCCGCTCAGTGATGGGTCCTTTTGTTTAGGAAAAATAGGCACCTTCAAATGCAAATGAATCAAGATGAGCTTTAGTTTCTCATCAGGCTACATGGCAGTTATTACAAGATGTTACGAACAAAAGGTGAAGAGGCAGATGAAACCATTCACCAGTCTGGATGATCTTCTTGCCCTCATCCTGAGGAGGCATCACAGATCTTAACTTACACGCAATTCAAATTATTTCATGCAATGACAAGACTGAATGTTCCGGATACTGCAAATGCCATGGCACCTGGCAGCATCCGACAAACTGTATTGGAACAATGTGCCCCAAGGTCGCCACACCAACAGTAAATGTTTTCCAGTACATTTTTAAACACTTGTGACACTCACATTTCAGAGAAAGATGACCTATCATGTAATAGTCAGACAAATTGTGCTGACCAATTATGGCCTCAATGTATTCTCAATCATCAGCAAAGTCATGCAACATCTGGATGACAGTGCTGTCAAACAGCTGCACACTAAGGTTCAGTTTCCTTTTCGTCATGCCACACTTCTCGTAACCTCATTCAGGATTTACCACAAATATGATCAGAGATCCTGAGCTTGAAAAGGAAGGAAAGTGCAATCTGTCATTTCCACCAAGGCAACTTCTGATTGAATGAGGTGTTAAGCAGACGAATTGAAAATTGAGTCAGTGGCATTCACTGGATACCTGCACTGGTTGAAGTCATGTCTTCATTTGAACCAAAGTGGAGACATGAACGTTCATTGAATATTGTCCAGGTGTCCGGCAGAATTCATGACTTTTCCAACAGTGAAGTCAACGATGAGAAAATACAGTGAGACTTGGACAACGATCAGGCTTGGCCTGATAAATGATAAGTAACATTTGCACCATACAAGTGCTAAGCAGCAATCAGCTCCAACAAGAGAGAATATGACCATATCACAAAATTCCACGTCCTTACCTGAACATCATCCTTACATTTATTTTTAAATGTACAAGTGCTATCCAAGCCATGCAGGGCTATGGGCCAGGTGTTGGAAATGAGGTCAGAAAAATTCACTGCTTCTCTTTGACTGTCACAGAATCCGTGAGCTTAAGAATTTAATTCTCCTGTATTGTAGACTACTGAGGTGCTTGGCTATCCACTTCATCAAGGTTAACACTGATCTAAAACTAAACCGGGTCAGTTATCTAATCAGCAGTAGCCAGGTCCGTGGTACAAACCGCCCTGCTGTGGAACAGGGTCAGGCAAATCCAAGTGAGTGATTGTGGTTGGAGGCTCATTCGTTGGGGGCATAGTGTCTGTAGCCACATTTGAGACACCAAGGCTGTGTGTTGCTTCCCTGGTGCAAAGGTCAAGGACATCTCTGAGTGGTTGCAACAAATTCTTAAGGGGGAGGGTGAGCAGCCAGAGGCCATTGTCCACATTGGTACCAATGACGTAGGAAGAAAGAGGGATGTGATCCTGTGGACTGTGTACAAGGAGTTAGCAAAGGGGCTGGAAGGCAGGACCTAGAGGGTCATAGTTACTGGGTTACGACCAGAGCCACATGTTCGTGAGCTAAATTATAGAAAGATAGGTGAGATGAATGCATGGTTAAGGAGCTGGTACAGGGGCCAGGGTTTCAAGTTCATGGATAACTGTGTCCACTTCTTCGGCAAGGGGTGACCTGTGTAAGAGGGATGGGTTGCACCTGAACTGAACGGGAACAAATATCTTCACACAGAGGTGTGTGTGAGACAAAGAGAGAGAGAGAGTGTGTGTGTGTGTGTGTGTGTGTGTGTGTGTGTGTGTGTGTGTGTGTGTGTGTGAGAGAAAGAGAGAGTGTGTGTGTGTTTGTGTGTGTGAGAAAGAGCGAGACTGTGTGTGTGTGTGTGTGTGTGCGTGTGTGTGTGTGAGAGAGAGAGAGAGTGTGTGTGTGTGAGAAAGAGATAGAGTGTGTGTGTGTGAGAAAGAGAGAGAGTGTGTGTGTGTGTGAGAAAGAGTGTGTGTGTGTGTGTGAGAAAGAGTGTGTGTGTGTGAGAAAGAGAGTGTGTGTGTGTGAGAAAGAGAGAGAGTGTGTGTGTGTGTGAGAAAGAGAGAGTGTGTGTGTGCGCGTTTGTGAGAAAGAGAGTGTGTGTGTGTGTGTGTGTGTGTGTGTGTGTGTGTGTGTGTGTGAGAGAAAGAGAGAGAGTGTGTGTGTATGTGTGTGAGAAAGAGAGAGAGTGTGTGTGTGTGTGTGTGTGAAAAAGAGAGAGAGAGTGTGCGAAAGCGCGTGTGTGCATGTGTGTGAGAAAGAGAGAGAAGGTGAGTGTGTGAGAGAAAGAGGGAGTGTGTATGTGTGTGTGTGAGAAAGAGAGAGAGTGTGTGTGTGTGAGTGTGTGTGAGAAAGAGAGAGAGAGAGAGAGTGTGTGTTTGTGTGCATGTGTGTGAGAAAGAGAGAGTGTGTGTGTGTGTGTGTGTGTGTGTGTGTGAGAGAAAGAGAGAGAGTGTGTGTGTATGTGTGTGTGAGAAAGAGAGAGAGAGTGTGTGTGTGTGTGTGTGCGCGAGTGTGTGTCTGTGCGTGTGTGTGTGTGAGTGTGTGTCTGTGCGTGTCTGGACAGTATGTTTGTGCATGAGGGACAGGATATGCATGTGCAACATAGTGTGACTGTCAACTTCTGTTTGTGCCTGTAAGTGAAGTGATGGGGAGAACAGGGAGAGGAGAGATAAAGACTGAGAGAGAGAGGAAGCATGAGAGAGAGATGAGATGAGGAATTAGAAATGATGAGTGGTCAATACCTGGAGAAAAAAAGAACAGCGTCTGAGCGTTCAGAGAAGCTGCTGGATGTAATATGGAGGTGATTGTTTTATTGATTGTACTAAATGAAAAGCAAGTGTCACCTCTCAGTGTCAGGGGACAGGAGATGTGCATTAGAGAAGGAGATATAGTCAGCCTTGTTATGGACAGCAGACACGTTGCAAATGCATAGAAACTGACATTAAAGCTTTCTTGTCAATGTGTAAAGAGGTGAGACAAATATGACGAGTTAATATTGTACCTTTGCGCTCAGTAAAATCATAGAATCATGAATCAGAGAACCCTTACTGTGTGGAAACACGTCTGTCAGCCCAACATATGCAGACTGCCCCTCAAAGCATCCCACCCAGACCCATCCACCTATAACTCACCTAACCTACACATCACTGAACACCTTGGGAAATTTAGCATGGCCAATCCACCAACCTTGCACATCTTTTGACTGCGGGAGGAAACTCGAGCACCCGGAGAAAATGCATGCGGGCACATGGAGAATGTGCAAACTCCACACAGAAAGTCACCAAAGGGTGGAATTGAGACAGCGGTGTTAACCAGAGCCACTGTGCTCTATATTATGCTCATGAAGCTGCAAGCATTTTTTTAAAGAAAGGAAACTTACCATCGTCACAGGATGTGAGTGCTTTCAATTTTCTATCAGCTTTGAAAACTTTATCCATATCTGCCTTCACAAGGGCAAGGTGATGGCAATGGTGTGAGACTGGTTCGTATTCAGCAGCTTGCCATGCAAAATATGGCACTTTCAATGCTTTTTTCCCTAGGGGCATAACAGAAAGACAGGAACATGAAAAAATCCTGAAATCTTTCTCCAATTTCAATCTCAGGGGGACCATCCATTCATCAAAATCCATAACCATTTGATTCACTTTAAATCAACTATAACACTAATTTCCAAAGCTTTGAAAACTCAATGTCCTGTTTTTCGAAGATGTCTGCATGTTCCATGTAAAATCATGTATTTTCCACTGCCTACCAGGCTAATCATTGGCTCACTATGATCTCTGACTCACTCTCTCGCCCTCTTTGATTTCTGTAATACCCGCCATCCCTACCCTCAGCTACCTGTGCTCACATGCTCGAGGCTTCTCCAATTTTCTGACGTTCATGCTAATGCTTTAAGATCCTTGCACTGAATGTCAGCAATTTTTTCCAGAAGCCTCAATGACTACTGCCCAGCGGCTCTTCCATCCATATTTATGACTATGAAGTGTTTTGAGAGGTTGGTCATGGGTCACATCAACTCCAGCCTCCCACATTCCCTTGATCCACTGCAATTCACCTGCTAATGCAGCAGATCCATGGTAGATGCCCTCTCCTTGGCTTTACACACATCTCTGGAATGTCCAGATAACAAGGGCATCTACGTCAAGCTCCTACTTATTGACCACATCTCCACCTTCAACACCCTAATTCCAAACAAAAATATCTCCAAGATTGAGAGTAGGATTAATTTCTTATATTTTTATGCCAATTATATGGCTGAATTAATTAACACAAGTTAATTTTCAAACAAGTCTAGGTTCCTTTTTATTTTATCAGAGTCCAAATGTAAATTTATTCACATTAAAATTATTTGTATGTTGAAGCCATTCATCTAAGTTCTTATGACACTTACAAAACATGATGTAGCAAAGACACCCAACGTGCTGTCTCTATGATAACACGGGGTCGAGCTGATTGAGCACAGCAGGCCGAGCAGCATCAGAGGAGTCGGAAAGCTGACGTTTTTGGTCTAGATCTTTCGTCAGAAAATGGACGCTAAAGAATCTGAGATAACAGGTGTCGAGCTGGATGATGCTGCTTGGCTTGTTGTGTTCATCCAGCTCTACACTTTGTTATCTCAGATTCCCCAGCATCGGCAGTTCCCGCTATCTATGTGGGCCTCCTCCTATGTGGGTGCTCCAGTTTCCTCCCACAGACCAAAGATGTGCAGGCTAGGTGGATTGGCCATGCTAAATTGCCCGTAGTGTTCAGGGGTGTGTGGGTTCGAGGGGGATGGGTCTGGCTGGGATGCTTCAAAGGGCGGTGTGGACTTACTGGGCTGAAGGGCCTGTTTCCACACTGTAGGTAATCTCATCTCTGATCATGCGCCTCTGTCTCAGTTCTGTCACAATTGCATTGAGACTTACCCTTCGTATTGGCCCTCTAATAATGCGGCACTTCCTCAAGACTGACCATACAGAATTCAGTCGCTGCCTCAGCATTGACCGCTTGACAACGAGCCACTGGTTCTGAATAGAGCTGCAATACCTCAGTCCTGACCCTCCATTCATGGGGCATGCCTTGAATTCTGACACCTGCATAATGAGGCACTGCCTCTGACAGCAATGCACTCCCAAAGTTCTGACCCACTCAGCACTGAAGATCTAACAGTGCTTCAATATATCAGTGTTGATCCTATGAGAACGAAGCAGGCAGTCAGTGCTGAGTCTCTGATAGAGCTGCATAAAGCTCATTCGCAACAAACAACTGCACCTCCCAGTCGCAAACCATTTCCACTCCCCCTCCCATTCTCTAGATGACATGTCCATCATGGGCCTCCTGCACTGCCACAATGATGCCACACGAAGGTTGCAGGAACAGCAACTCATATTCCTCCTGGGAACCCTGCAGCCATATGGTATCAATGTGGACTTCACCAGTTTCAAAATCTCCCCTTCCCCTACTGCATCCCTAAACCAGCCGAGTTCGTCCCCTCCCCCGACTGCATCACACAACCAGCCCAGCTCTTCCCCCCCACCCACTGCATCCCAAAACCAGTCCAACCTGTCTCTGCCTCCCTAACCGGTTCTTCCTCTCACCCATCCCTTCCTCCCACACCAAGCCGCACCCCCAGCTACCTACTAACCTCATCCCACCTCCTTGACCTGTCCGTCTTCCCTGGACTGACCTATCCCCTCCCTACCTCCCCACCTATCCTCTCTCCACCGATCTTCTTTACACTCCATCTTCGGTCCGCCTCCCCCTCTCTCCCGATTTATTCCAGCTCCCTCTCCCCATCCCCCTCTCTGATGAAGGGTCTAGGCCCGAAACGTCAGCTTTTGTGCTCCTGAGATGCTGCTTGGCCTGCTGTGTTCATCCAGCCTCACATTTTATTATCTTGGAATTCTGCAGCATCTGCAGTTCCCATTATCTCTAAAGCTCATTCCTGATGAGTTAAACATGTGCATACCCTCAATTCTGACACTGAGGCACTGCCTCAGAATGGACCATCTGACAATGATGCAATACCTCAGTTCTGACCCTCTGACAGTTCTGCAACACCTCAATCCGCACCCTTCAATCAGGAGGCACTCCCTCAATTATGAGCCCTTTGTGGGTTCGTTCTGTCGCAATACCTCATTGCTGCAGTGTCAGTGCTGAGAGCGGGCCTTTTTATTCACTCATCAGTACCGAAGGCACTGGCTAATTGTCAGCAGCTCAGTTCTGAGGCAACGTCTCTTTGACAGAGTGTCAGCACCAAGGCAGACCCTCACTGTAATGGTGTCAGAATTAAAAGATTGTCATTTAGAGGGTCCAAGAAGTGGTGTTTCAGATCAGTCAGAGGGTCTATACTGAGGCATTTCAGATCAGTCAGAGGGTGCCTCATTTTAATGCACTAAGACTTGACAGAATGCCTCATTGTCAGAGGGTCAGAACCAAGTCAGTGCCTCATTATCAGACACAGTCCAAAGAGAGGGCCTTGATGTCAGTAGCTCTGTTATAAGGTGATACCTCATTGAAGGATCATTCTTGAGTGTGTGCCGCATTGTTCGTGGGTCAGTACGGAAGGAGTGCCTCAAAACTGGGGAGAGCCGCGTAATTAGAGATTTGGTGCTGAGGTCAGTGCCTCATTGTTACTGGGTTAGTTCTGAGGCAGGCTCACATTGCTAGAGGGTTAGTTCTGAGTGAGTATATTAGTTGCACACAGTAAATACTGAGTCAGTACCTCAATGCATTGGGTTCAGAGTTGATGGAGTACAGCATGATCAGAAGTTCAGTCCTGAACGATTGCAGCTCTGTCAGAGGGTCAGAACTGAGGGGGCAGTGCTTTACTGTCAGCGGATCAGTTCTGACACAGTACCTCATTGCTGCAGGGTCAGATCTGAATGAGTACCACATTGTCAGAAGGTCAGTACTCAGTCAGTGTCTCAAACAGAGAGTACCCATGCAAATAAACAGTAAATTAAATCTTAAAACACAGAGGATCCTGCAAACAAACCCTAAAACAGAGAGCCTCCTGGAAATAAACTCAAAAACACAGAATGCTCTGCAAATAAACTCAAAAACGCAGATGGCACTGTAAATAAGACACAGAGCTCATTAGAACATAGAACATAGAACATAGAACAGTACAGCACAGAACAGGCCCTTCAGCCCACAATGTTGTGCCGACCATTGATCCTCATGTATGCACCCTCAAATTTCTGTGACCATATGCATGTCCAGCAGTGTCTTAAATGACCCCAATGACCTTGCTTCCACAACTGCTGCTGGCAACGCATTCCATGCTCTCACAACTCTCTGCGTAAAGAACCTGCCTCTGACATCCCCTCTATACTTTCCACCAACCAGCTTAAAACTATGACCCCTCGTGCTAGCCATTTCTGCCCTGGGAAATAGTCTCTGGCTATCGACTCTATCTATGCCTCTCATTATCTTGTATACCTCAATTAGGTCCCCTCTCCTCCTCCTTTTCTCCAATGAAAAGAGACCGAGCTCAGTCAACCTCTCTTCATAAGATAAGCCCTCCAGTCCAGGCAGCATCCTGGTAAACCTCCTCTGAACCCTCTCCAAAGCATCCACATCTTTCCTATAATAGGGCGCCCAGAACTGGACGCAGTATTCCAAGTGCGGTCTAACCAAAGTTTTATAGAGCTGCAACAAGATCTCACGACTCTTAAACTCAATCCCCCTGTTAATGAAAGCCAAAACACCATATGCTTTCTTAACAACCCTGTCCACTTGGGTGGCCATTTTAAGGGATCTATGTATCTGCACACCAAGATCCTTCTGTTCCTCCACGCTGCCAAGAATCCTATCCTTAATCCTGTACTCAGCTTTCAAATTCGACCTTCCAAAATGCATCACCTCGCATTTATCCAGGTTGAACTCCATCTGCCACCTCTCAGCCCATCTCTGCATCCTGTCAATGTCCCGCTGCAGCCTACAACAGCCCTCTACACTGTCAATGACACCTCCGACCTTTGTGTCGTCTGCAAACTTGCTGACCCATCCTTCAATTCCCTCGTCCAAGTCATTAATAAAAATTACAAACAGTAGAGGCCCAAGGACAGAGCCCTGTGGAACCCCACTCACCACTGACTTCCAGGCAGAATATTTTCCTTCTACTACCACTCGCTGTCTTCTGTTGGCCAGCCAATTCTGTATCCAAGCAGCTAAGTTCCCCTGTATCCCATTCCTCCTGACCTTCTGAATGAGCCTTCCATGGGGAACCTTATCAAATGCCTTACTGAAGTCCATATACACCACATCCACAGCTCGACCCTCATCAACCTTTCTAGTCACATCCTCAAAAAACTCGATAAGGTTTGTAAGGCATGACCTACCCCTCACAAAGCCGTGTTGACTGTATTTGATCAAGCCATGCTCTTCCAGATGGTCATAAATCTTATCCCTCAGAATCCTTTCTAACACCTTGCAGACGACAGACGTGAGACTTACCGGTCTATAATTGCCGGGGATTTCCCTATTTCCTTTCTTGAAGAGAGGAATTACATTTGCCTCTCTCCACTCCTCAGGTACGACTCCAGTGGAGAGCGAGGATGCAAAGATCTTCGCAAGTGGCGAAGCAATTGCATTTCTCGCTTCCCAAAGCAGCCGAGGACAAATCTGATCCGGGCCTGGCGACTTGTCAATCTTAATGTTTGACAAAATTTTCAGCACATCAGCTTCGTCTATCTCTATCCATTCCAGCATGCACACCTGCTCTTCAAAGGTTTCATTCACTACAAAGTTGGTTTCTTTCGTAAAGACAGAAGCAAAAAACTCATTTAGGGCTTCCCCTACCTCCTCAGGCTCCACACACAAGTTCCCTATGCTATCCCTGATCGGCCCTACTCTTTCTTTGACCATTCTCTTATTCCTCACATAAGTGTAAAATGCCTTTGTGTTTTCCCGGATTCCTTCTGCCAAGCCTTTCTCGTGCCCCCTCCTGGCTCTGCTCAGACCATTTTTGAGCTCCTTCCTTGCCTGCATGTAATCCTCTCTAGCTGAACTTGACCCTAGCTTCCTCCACCTTCTGTAAGCTACCTTCTTCCTTTTCACTAGAAGCTCCACCGCTCTCGTCATCCAAGGTTCCTTAATCTTACCCCTTCTTGCCTGTCTCAGAGGGACATATTTACTCATCACTCCCAACAACTGTTCCTTAAACCATCTCCACATGTCTATAGTTCCCTTACCATGGAACAACTGCTCCCAGTCCATGCTTCCTAACTCATGTCTAATCGCATCATAGTTTCCTCTTCCCCAATTAAATATCCTCCCATTCTGCCTAATCCTCTCCTTCTCCATAGCTATGTAAAATGTGAGGCAGTTATGGTCACTATCATTGTTTAAAAAAACCCCTGAAACAAAGATCCAACTGAAACAAAACCATGAAAGGAAGATTTTTCTGTAAATAAATGCTAAAACCCAGAGCTCACTGGAAATAAATCCTAAACTACACTGCTCACTGTAAATAAACCCGAAAGCAGACAGCCTTCTGTAAATATAGTTAGAATACAGCCTTTCTACGTAAACCTTAAATCACAGAACTCTTTGCAAATAACCCTAAAACACAGGCCTCATTGTAAATAAACTCGAAAACAGAGACCCCCCACCCCGCCAGTGTAGAAGCACTGCAACACAGAGCCCCCTGTAAATAAGCCATAAAGCACAGATCTACCCTGTAAATTAAGTCAAAAACATACAGGACACTGAAAAACACAGAGCCCCCTACAATTGTACACTCAAATACTCAGACCCCTTTAAAATGAACTCAAACACACATCCTCCAGGAAGTAGAGAGTCAAAGACAGGGCTGAATAAAGCCGAAAACACAGCGCACCTCTTCATGCACCCGAATACTGAGCCGACCTGTAAACTATCTGTAAGGCAGGGCCCTTCACAAATAAACCCTAAAAGACAGAGCTCGCGATAAATAAAGAGCGCCCTGTAAACAAACCCTAAAACACTGAGTAAAAACCCCAAAAAACTGCGGATGTTGCAAATCAGAAAACAAATACAAAGTTGCTGCAAAAGCTCAGCAGGTCTGGCAGCATTTGTCAGCTGAAAAACAGAGCTAACCGGTTCCGGTTCGGTGACCCTTCCACAGAACCTCCCTCAGTTCTGCTGGGCTTTTCCAGAAACTTTGTTTTTGTTCCTGATTTGCAGCATCCGCAGTTATTTCAGTTTTCAATTCACCAGGCAGTCAGTAACATCAAATGGTTGTGTATCACATATTTACCAGTCAGACTCAAACACGCCAAACTCGTTCGCTCACGTGGTCTGAGAGAACAAGGTGTCGAGCCGGATGAACACAGCAGGCCAAGCAGCAGGAAGGCTGACGGTTCGGGCCTAGACCCTTCTTCAGAAAAGTGGTCACTTGTTAATCTTGTAACCTTTGCCCCTGAATATCCTGTGGTCTGCCCTGTTTACTCATATCGGTTAGCACTTAACAAGGCATCCGGAGGCTGGCTGGTGTGTCTTTCGTGATACAGGGCCAATCGCCTTCAAATATCCTTTTGTGTGGTTTTTGTGTGACATTATATCATAAGCCTCTTTCCTGTTGCACGAAAGGTCCTCTTTACCGAAGGACCCACAGCGCTCCATGTGACCACTATCGCGCTCTCATTCATTCATAACTTTGCTGACCACTCACTAGGGTCCTCTGTTTACTGTTACGCATTTCATTCATTCATTCATAAAATTGCGATCTTGCCATACTTTTCACTAATAAAGGGAGACTATAAATTAAAATGTCCTACCACGCATTACTGCCTTTTCACAGTTTGAACTCGTGTTGCTGACAGTGTCCAAACCTGTGTCTACATCAGAGTCAATCCCTGACTATGTGTTAATTTTCTAATCTATTCAGAACAATATCTTCCCATCCATCGTGTCACCCGAAACTATGAATAATTATAATATTAATCAGCCCTCAACAAACGTCTCCCAGGACTTGAATAGCTGGCGCGACATCAAACAAGTTTCTGTTTTACCTGTTTCTCTGTTAGATACATATTGACTAGGGACCGCGATCACTTTCAGAAAGTTCCTACTCTCTCTCAAAACAGCTCTTCCGTGAAATTGAGCGAGAAGAATGAGAAGGTCGGCAATAGTGAAATCTCAAGTCCCGGCCGCGGTAATCAGGCCACTGACCTTTCTGCTGTCATCAACTGATTGTCAGCCCAATCACATCACATCGGGTTGATAATCTTTCTGGTGTCGTCTAATTTTAAAAAAATAAAAAGGATCCACACCAGTCATTGCCCTATTTCAAATACCTCAGTCCTGTCCCTGTAATAGCCCTCAATCCTGACCCGATTGGCCGTCAGACAACACTGCACGTCTACGGTACTGACCCTCTGACCATGAGGTACTCTCACAATGAGATGTTATTGTATAACATCCCATTGATTTCGATACTTCTACAAATTAAAGTCTTTCATCTGCCTACGCACAGGGATGCAGGCACTGCCCTGAAGCTTCCTGCCCAGCTAGGAATTCAGTGTAAAACTTTTGTAACTCTTTGTCTTCCCACACATCGGTATGCAGACACTGTCTTAAGCTTCCTGACTGAATACAATTAGAATTAAACTGTGCCAAATAGGGTTCGGTGGGGAACATTTGTAAAGGTGTGAAACTTCTAAAGCATGCAATTTCTGTCGCTGACAAAGGGGCCAGGGCACTGAATTTGTGATTTCAAGTTGCCAGTGTGTCTGGCTAGAACAATCTGTCCGGATAACAAATTGAAATCGCCTCATGCCATCAGCAGCCACTTCACGAGCAATCGATACTATATCCTGTGAAAATGGGAACTGCAGATGCTGGAGAATCCAAGATAATGAAATGCGAGGCTGGACGAACACAGCAAGTCCAGCAGCATCCTGAGATGTGCTGTGTTCATCCAGCCTCACATTTTATTATCTTCGGGACGAAATCCTGGTCTTTTATGTTCTTGATATAATAATTGTTCGGTATCCTGTCTTTGTCTGTTGTAGTAATTGTTTTATGTATCATGTCATTGTAAAATGTGTAATTATTTTATGTATCATGTATTTTGTAAAGTATGAAGAGCGGGGACTGTCCGCTGCTCGGGGAGAATTACCTGCGAGACTCTGCGCTCTGTGCCGGGTTAAGTACTGTGATTCTCCACAGCTTGTACTTGCTTGGTAATAAAAGGATTCGTGTTTTCCTAAACAGGTCAGTGTCTTGATATTGCAACAAATCCGTGAGGGTCTCCGAAAACGAACATGACAACAGTACTGATTCGCTGACAGTGAGGTCCTCCATCAGTACTGACCCTCTGACAATGAAGTGCTCCCTCAGTACTGACCCTCTGACAGTGAGGTTCTCCCTCAGTACTGACCCTCTGACAGTGAGGTAGTCCCTCAGTACTGACCCTCTGACAGTGAGGTTCTCCCTCAGTACTGATTCTTTGACAGTGAGGTACTCCCTTAGTACTGACCGTCTGACAGTGAGGTTCTCCCTCAGTAGTGACCCTCTGACAGTGAGGTTCTCCCACAGTACTGACCCTCTGACAGTGAGGTACTCCCTCAGTACTGATTGTCTGACAGTGAGGTACTCCCTCAGTACTGATTGTCTGACAGTGAGGAACTCCCTCAATGCTGACCCTCTGACAGTGAGGTACTCCCACAGTACTGATTCTCTGACAGTGAGGTACTCCCTCAGTAGTGACCCTCTGACAGTGAGGTACTCCCTCGGTACTGATTCTCTGACAGTGAGGTTCTCGCTCAGTACTGACCCTCTGACAGTGAGGTACTCCCTCAGTACTGATTCTCTGACAGTGAGGTTCTCGCTCAGTACTGACCCTCTGACAGTGAGGTACTCCCTCAGTACTGATTCTCTGACAGTGAGGTACCCCCTCAGTACTGACCCTCTGACAGTGAGGTGCTCTCTCACTCCAGTACTCTCACAGTGCTGCAATAACCATCATCCAATGGTACTCCCTCAAATCTGACTCTTTGACAAAGAGGCCCTGCCTCAGAACTGACTTGCTGACTGAGGTACTAACTCAATCCGACTAATTCGCAGTGCTGCAGTGGGAGCTGTGTTTTTTCATGTTGATTTACAATGGGCCTTCTGTTTTAGGCTTTATTAACTGGAGGTCCTGTGTTTTGGGGTTTGTTTGCAGTCGCCTCTGCGAGTTTATTTGCATGAGGCTTAGTTTAAGGGAGGATTTGCAGGGGGCACTGTGTTTCAGGATTTATTTACTTGGAGCTCTATGTTTTACACTTTATTTACAGGGACTCTGGCTTTTATGGTTTCTTTTACATTTTATTTCCTGAATGACCCTTCTTAGGATTTATTTAAAGGGGTGTCTGTGCTTGAGAGCATATTTCCAGGGTTAACAAGGTGTAGAGCTGGATAAACACAGCAGGCCAAGCAGCAGCAAAGGAGCAGGAAGGCTGGCGTTTTGGGCGAGACCCTTCTTCAGAAATGGTAGGGGGAGGGGGATCTGAAATAAATAGGGAGAGGGGGGTGCAGACAGAAAATGGATAGAGGAGAAGATCGGTGGAGAGGAGACAGACAAGCCAAAGAGGCAGGGATGGTGCCAGTAAAGGTGAATGTAGGTGGGAGTTAGGGAGGAGATAGGTCAGTCCAGGGAGGATGGACAGGCCAAGGGGGCAGGATGAGGTTAGTAGGTAGGAGATGGGGCTGGGTTTTGAGGTGGGAGGAATGACAGGTTAGGGACCCTGTACCCCAATGGTGTCAATGTGGACTTGACAAACTTCAAAATCTCCCCTCCCCTGACCGCATTCCAAAACCAGCCCACCTGGTCCCTGCCTCCCTAACCTGTCCTTCCTCCCACCTATCCCGTCCTCCCACTTAATTTCTCCTCTATCTGTCTTCTATCGGCCTCTCCTCTCTCCCTATTTATTTCACAACTCCCTTCCCCTCCCCCATTTCTGAAGAAGGGTCTCGGCCCGAAACGTCAGCTTTCCTGCTCCTCTGGTGCTGCTTTTCCTGCTGCGTTCATCCAGCTCTTCACCTTGTGACCACAGTCACAATGATCTTTAATTGTAAACTAATCTGTCATATAATTTGATCTGTTAAGGTTACAATTGTTCCCGTGCCTCCTATGGAATACACAGATGCTCTCCCTCAGCTCTGTCTCTGGGAATGCAAAGCTGCTTTCTTCCACGCTACCCTCAGAGATAACACCAGCTTTAAACCTAAGCCTAGCCTCAGCCCTAATGTTCACACTTGCATAAACATGAAGCCTAGCCTCAGCCCTAAATCTTCTTGACTGGGGGCTGTGCGTTTATGGTTATGTACTTTTTGTACTTGAGCTCTGTGCTTTAGGTTTTATCTAATGTGGGTTCTGTGTTTAATAAGAACCAAAAGAACTGTGGATGCTGTAATTCAGGAACAAAAACAAAGTTGCTGGAAAAGCTCAGCAGGTCTGGCAGCATCTGTGGAGGAGAAAAACGAGTTAACTTTTCAGGTCCAGCAACCCTTCCTCAGAATGGAAGGGGACCCAGGCTCGAAAAGTTAACTCATTTTTCTCCTCCACAGATGCTGCCAGACCTGCTGAGCTTTTCCAGCAACTTTGTTTCTGTGTTTAATACTTTATTTACAGGAGGTTCTGTGTTTTCGGGCTTTTTACAAGGAACTCTGTGTTTTAGGAAAATTTACGAGCGGCTCTTTGTTCTGAGTTTCTTTTTTACAGTGATCTCCGTGTTTTAGGGAATATTTACGGTGAGCTCTGATTTAGAGCTTGTTTATAGAGGGCACTGTGTTTTAGGGTTTATTTACAGTGAACTCAGCGTTACAGGGTTTATCTTCAGGGCCCTCTCTTTTTTGGGCTGATTAACACGGTACTCTGTGATTTAGGGCATATTTACTGGAAACTCTTGTGTTTTAGGGTGTACGTAGATATTAGAGGGTCAGTACGGAGGGAGTGCCAGGCATCAGCCCTCACCCTAACCTTAGCCCAAACCCTAACCTTCGCCATCGGCCGAACCCTAACCAGAACCGGAAAGAGCCTAAGGGGCCAAATTGTGGGTACGCACCCTTCAATGGAAGGAGAGGGGCACCTTCTTCCCCCTCTCCCCCAACCCGACCTACACCCCCACCCCCACACCCTATCCCATCCCCCATCCCAAAACCCTATTCACACTCCCGCTCTACTTTTTATTCTAAAGAGGATTCCAAAATTAGCGGTGTGCACCCATAATCCCTGTTTCTGGGGGCGCGGGGGTGCTAGATAACCCCCAGATTAGGGTTGCGCCTCTGGCATAAATGCTCTGGCGCCCTCTCGCCCTGCCCCCCAACCCCGCAACCTGACCTTTATGATAAGGGGGTGGGTGCCTTCCGCCTTTAAAGGGTTGGTTTGTCGGGAGGGCGGAGATTGGGAACCGATGCTGCCTTTCGGGGACCGAGCCGGCAGATCGCAGCAAAGATGAGCACCACCACGGGCGGGCCGCCAGGGGGCTGCAGTCACAAGAAACATCGCATGGGCTTTGCCTGCCTTTTTGTGGGTTGCATGGAACAGTCCCTCTTCCGTCGTTCCACTGGCCCGAAACCCACCTCTTCCTCCATAACATTAACGACTGTATCGGCGCCGCCTTGTGCTCCCACCAGGAGCTTGAACAGTTCATCCACTTCACCAACACCTTCCACTCCAACCAGAAGTTCACCTGGACTATTTCTAATACCTGTTCACCTGGACTATTTCTAATACCTGTCTCACCTTCCTGGACCTCTCTGTTTCCAACTCCGGCAACCACCTCGAAACTGATATCTATTTCACCGACTCCCACAGCTACCTAGAATACATCTCCTCCCACCCACCTTCCTGCAAAAATAACATCCCCTGTTCTCAATTCCTTCACCTCCACCACACCTGCTCCCAGGATGAGGGCATTCCACTCCAATACATCTCAGGTTTCCTAATATTTCAAGGACCGCAAATCCTCCCCCCGACCCCCACAGTGGTCGAGAACGCCCTTGACCGCGTCTCCCACATTTCCCGTAATTCGTGCCCCCTCTCCGCAATAACAACCAAAACACAATCCCCCTCATCTTCACGTACCACGCCACCAACCTCTGGATCTAACGTATCATCCTCCAACCATCATCTGCAATCCGACTCCACCAAAGACATTTCTCCCTCCCCACCCTTATCTGCTTTCTGGAGGGACCACTGTCTCTGTGACTGCCTTGTCTGCTCCGCACTCCCCTCCAGCCCCAACACACCTGGCACATTTTTCCCTGCAACTGCAAGAAGTGTTACACCTGCCCCGACACCACTCCCCTCACTCCCCATTCCAGGCCCTAAGAACACTTTCCACCTCAAGCAGATGTTCACTTGCACATCTGCCAATGTGGTATACTGCATCCACTGCTCGCATTGTGGCATCCTCTACATTGGGGAAACCAAGTGGAGGCTTGGGGACCGCTTTGCAGAATACCTACACTTAGTTCGCACTGAACAACTGCGCCTCCCAGTCGCGAACTGTTTCAACACCCCCTCCCATTCCTCAGACGACATGTCCATCTTGAGCCTCCTGCAGTGCCACAATGATGTCACCCGAAGGTTGCAGGAACAGCATCTCATATTCCGCTTGGGAACCCTGCGGCCCAATGGTGTCAATGTGGGATTCATAAGCTTCAAAATCTCTCCTCCCCCACCGCATCCCAAAACCAGCCCAGCTCACCCTTGCCTCCCTACCCTTGTCCTTCCTCCTACCTCAAGCCCCAACCTCCGTCTCCTACCTACTAACCTCATCCCGCTCCCTTGACCTGTCCATCCTCCCTGGACTGACCCAGCTCCTTCCTACATCCCCATCTACACTCACCTTTACTGGCTCCATCCCCACCTCTTTGACCTGTCTGTCTCCTCTCCACCTACCTTCTCCTCTGTGTATCTTCTATCCGTCTCCCCGTCTCTCTCTCGTTATCTCAGAACCTCCTTCCCCTTCCCAATTTCTGAAGAAGCATCTAGGCCTGAAACATCAATCTTCCTGCTCCTCTGATGCTTGATCTGCTGTGTTCATCCACCTCTACACCTTGTCAGCTCAGATTCTCCAGCATCTGCTGTTCCTACTATCTCTGCTAATGCAGAAAACTTGTTTGATTTCCTGCAAGCTATTCAAGTCCTGGGAGACGGTTGCTGAGGGCTGATTAATATTATGCTTCTTCAAACGATGACACGATGGTATTGTTCTGAATAGGTTAGAAAATTAACATGTACTCAGGGATAGACACTGATGTAGACACACGTTTTGCAGCTGTCAGCAAAATAAAGCCGTGAGGATTAAAACTGTGAAAGGGCTGTAAATGGGGTGGAAGGAGCATTTTAATTCAGTCTCCCTTTCATAGTGAAAGGTATGACTAGCTGTCAATTTTTTGAATGAAATGCGGTAATATTAAACAAGCTATGCCAGTAAGAGGTCAGTAAAGTTATGAATGAATGAGAGCGCTAATATGTAGTGCTTGTGGGTACATTGGTAAAGAGGACCTTTAGTACAACAGTATAGTAAAGAGGCTTGCACCAGTAATTATTTACCAAAATTCACTGGAATCTGGGCTGGTTGTAGACTTGTAAACTTCCTTTTTAAACAGTGGTGTCACATTGGCTGTTTTCCAAAAAGCACATAACTATAGGCCAGTTGGCTTAATTTCGGTTGTTGGGAGAATGCGTGAATCCATCATTAAGGAAGATAATAGCAAGACAACTGGATATAAATTGTCTCATTGGGAACAGCCAGCATGGGTTCATGAAGGGGAGGTCATGTTTAATTAATTTGGTGGAATTCTTTGAGGACATACTTGCATGGTGGACAATGGGGAACCTGTGGATATCATGTATCTGGATTTCAAGAAGGCATTTGACTAGATGCCAAGGCTGCAACATGAGATAAAGTTGCATGACATTACAGGTAATGTATTGGCATGGACAGAGGATTGATTGACTAGCAGAAAACAAAGAGTAGGGGTAACTGGGTGTTTATCTGGTTGGCGGTCAGTGGCTAGTAGTGTGTCTCAGGGATCAGTGTTGGGACTGCAATTGTTTACAATTGATACAGATGATTTATAGTCGGGGATGAAGTGTGGTGTGTCAATATTGGCAGATGACACTAAGATAAGCGGTAGAGCAAAGTGTGCAGAAGAACTGAAGGCCTGCAGATGGTTATACAGTCTAAGTGAGTGGGCAATGGTCTGGCAGATGGAGTTCAATGTCAATAAATGTGAGGTCATCCATTTTGATAGGAAGAACAACAAAGTAGGCTATGGTTCAAATGGGAGAAAAATTGCAGCATGTTACTGTGCAAAGTGACTTGGGTGTCGTTGTGCAGGAATCGCTCAAAGTAATATTGTAGCAGGTAATTATAAAGGCAAATAGAATTTTGTCTGTCATTGCGAGAAGGATGGAGTTTAAAAACAGGGAGGCTATGCTGCAGCTGTATAGGGTCCTGATGAAGCTCCACCTGGACTACTGTGTGCAGTTTTGGTCTCCTGAATTGAGAAGGGATATACTCTCACTGGAGGGGGCACAGAGGAGACTGACTTGGTTGATTCTAGACTTGAGAGGGTTGGAATATGAGGAGAGACTGAGTTGGCTGGGATGATACTCATTGGAATTCAGAAGAATGAGGGGAGAGCTTATAGAAACATACAAGATTATGAAGGGAATAGATAAGGTGGAGACAGGGAGGTTGTTTCCACTGGCAGGTGAAACGAGGAGGAGGCGGGTATAGCTCAAAATAAAAGGAAGCAGATGTCAGACTGAGGACAGGAGGAACTTCTTCACCCAAAGGGTTGTGAATCTGTGGAATACCCTGCCCAGTGAAGCAGTTGAAACTACCTCGCTGAATGTTTTTCAGGCAAGACCAGATCACGTTATGAACATGAAAGGAATTTAGGTTTATGGTGAGCGAGTGGGTGAGCGGAGCTGAGTCTCAAAAAGATCAGCCAGGATCTGATTGAACAGCGGGGCAGTCTCGAGGGGCCGGATGACCTACTCCTGCTTAGTTCTGATGTTTTTCTATTATAATGTGATAGAGCCTCACAGAAAAAGGATATTTTAAAGCAATTGACCCTGCATTACTGAAGACGCGCCAGCCAGAGGTTCAGAGGAAGGATCACCTGACCCAAAACGTTAACTCTTTCTTTTCCCTCACAGATGCTGTCAGACTTGCTGAGCTCTTCCAGCAACTTTGGGTATTTTCCCTGATTTGCAGCATCCGCAGTTCTTCCGGTTTTTACTGTGTGTTTTGGTATTTATTTACAAGGGGCTCTTTACTTACAGCCAGCTCTGTCTTTTCGGGTTTATTTGTAAGGGGCCCTGTTTTATGGATAATATACAGGCCGGCTCGATGTTGGGGTGTATTGACAGGTGCTCTGTGCCTTCGGCTTTGTTTAGAAGGAGCCCGGTATTTCACCTTTTACTTCCTGGGGGATATGTGTTCGTGTTCGTTTAAAGGGGTCTCTGTATTTAAGCGTATAATTACAGGGGGTGAAGTTGATATTGTAGAAGTTTGTTGAAACAGGACTCTGTGTTTTAGGGGTTATTTACAGTGAAGCCCGCTTTTTACGGATTATAGACAGGTGTTTGAGGGCCTCTGTGCAGGCGGCTCCGTGTGTGAGGGCGAGGAGTGCGGCTGAAGCTTGGTTTAGTTTGGGCCTGAGGCTATGGTGAGTGTCGGATTGGGCTAGCGTGAGGGCTGAGCTTTTCCAGCAATTTTGTTTTTGTTCCTGATTTTACTGTGTCCACAGTTCCTTTTAGTTTTTACTTTTTTTTAGTGTTTATCTACAGGGGGCTCTGAATGTCAGGGTTTATACACTGGGGTTCCTGTGTTTTGGGCTTTATTTCACGGGTGCTGTTTGTTTTAGGAGGCTCTATTCTTTAGTGTTCATTTACAGGGCCATCTGTGTTTGGGGTTTATTCACAGTGAGCTTCGTGTTTTAGGGGTAATTTCGTGGGTTCTGTGTGTTCGGACTTAGATACGGGGGCTCTGTTTTCGGGTTTAGTTAAAGGGGCCTTTTTTAAAGGAGTTATTTACAGGGCGCTCTATGTTTTAGGGTTGGATATCAGCGACCATCTCACAATGATCACTCCCACAGATCTGACCCGCCGACAGTCCTGCAATCTGTTAGTCCTGAGCATCTCATCATGTAGCACTCCCATCAATTCTGACCCTCTGATAAAGAGGCACTTTCTCAGACCAACACAGTGACAATGCCACAATTCCTCACTACTGACAAAGTACTAACTTCTGACAGAGGTAATTCCTCAGTATTGAGCCTCCAATAGAAATGCAATACTTCCGTACTGACCTTCTGAATGTGTTGCTCACCATTAATTCTGAACCCGTTCCAATGAAGCTCCTCCTCTGTGTTCAGTCTCATAATAATGCACTCTGGCTGTTCTGATCCTCTGACAATGCTGCAATTATGTATGAATTATTATCTTGTATTATCAGTACAGGACTCCCTCAATGCTTCCTCCATTACACTGAGGTCTATCGTTTACATAGGCTCCAACAAATCTGCTCTTATTTCACGGGCCAGGCATTGCTTCACTTGAACAGATTTTGTCAAGTCCTGCTGATGTTTCTGGCAGGACTTCTTCTGACACCTCAGAATTGACCCCTGACAATGTTGCACTCCCCCCTCACTTATGACCGCACCTGAGCTGCAATACCTCGGGGCTAACCTCCTAATTATGTCGCACCCATGAATTCTAAGCCCCTAAAATGAGATACTGCCTCAATATTGACCCTCTGTTGCTCATGCACTAAGTCAGAACAACCCTCCAGCAATGTGACCCTGCCTCAGAACTGACACTGAGAATGAGGCACTCCTTCAGCACTGCATCTCTAATCGTACATTACATTGAGACATTCCTTGTGTACTGACCCTTTGAACAATCAGGCATTCCCTCAGTACTGACAGTCTGACGATTGTGCACTCCCTCGGTACTGGACCTCTGATAATGAGGCACTCCCGTAGTACTGACCTCTCATAGACCTGGAACACCTCAGCCCTTATGCTCTGACAGTGTTTCAATCCCTCAGTGCTGATCTCCTGACAATGAGGAGCTCCATCAGATTTGACCACCTGACAGAACTGCAATACCTCAGTCTTGCCCCTGTAATCAAGTGGCACTCCCTCAATTCTGACCCGATCACAATGAGGCTCTGCCTCTACGGAGTGCCTGAAAATGATGAAATCGCTCAGTGCGGACCCTGTGACAATCAGGCCCTCTCTCATTCTGACCATCTCACAATGCTGCAATACATCATTACTGATTGTGTAATGTGTGGGTCTCTCGCAATTCTAACCCATTTTTCATGAGGCACTGCGTCAGTTTTGACGCTGTGACAATAAAACAGCCCCACAGTTCTGATACGCTGACAGTGATTCAATACCTCCGTACTGACCCTCTGACAACGAGTCAGTGCCTCAGAACTGCCCCCCTGACAAGAAGGGAAACCGTCATACTGACCCACTGCTTCTGAGGCCCTCCCTCCACACTGACCTCCCAGTGCAAAACTATTTCAGTACTGGCCCTTGAAATGTGAGCAACTTCCTTAATTCTGTCCCCCTTAAATGGCAGCACTCCCTCAGCATTGACCCTTTGACAATAACGCACTCCCACATTTCTGACCCTGAGACAATGAGGCACTCCCTCACCCCTGATGCTCAGACAGCGCTTCAATACCTCAGTACTGATACTCTGGCAATGAGGCACTCTGTCAGGACTGACCCCAGGATAGAACTGTAATATGTCACAACTGACTTGATAATTGTTTAGCAGCCTCTCAGTCTGACCCCACTACAATGAGGCACTGGATCAGTATGGATCGCCTCTGACAAATGCGCTCCATCAGAACGAAACCTCTCACAAAGAGGGACTGCCTCAAGACAATGCTGTGATTGAGTCAATCCCTTCGCCCTGAATCTCTGATCATGTGGCTCTGTCTCAGTTCTGTCACCATTACCTTGAGACTTACCCTCCGTAATGTTCCTCTAACAATGAGGCACTTCCTCAACACTGACCATCCAGCATGGAGTCTCTGCCTCAGCACTGACCACTTGACAACGAGACACTGGTTTAGAACTGACCTGCTCACAGAGCTGCAATACCTCAGTACTGACCCTCTCATCAAGGGACACTATCTGAATTCTGACACCTGCATAATGAGGCACTGCCTCAGCGTTCACCCTCTGACAAACTCCTGACGACCCCCTGTAAAGACTGACAGTCTCCCTGGACGTCCTATAAATACTGACAGTCTCTCCTGGACCCACAATGAACACTGACACACTCCCCAGGGACTCTTTGTAAATACCCACAAACACACACACACACACACACACACACACACACACACAGGGACACTCTGTAAATATTGACACACACACACAACCTGTGACACCCTGTAAATATTGACACACGACCTGGTAATCCCCTGTCAAGACCAACAGAGTCCCCGGGGACACACTGTGAATATTGACACATCTGTGTGACCCCCTGGAAATACTGACAAAGCCCCTGAAATCACCTGTAAAACTGACACACTCCGTGGGACCCCCTGTAAATATTGACACAGTCCCAGCAAATCCTGAAAATACTGACAGTCCCTGGGACCCTCTGCAAAGACTGACGCATTTCCCGGGGCCCCCTTTAAATACTGAAAAATTCCCGCGATCTACAGGGGTTCAGGGACTGTGTCAGTATTGACAGGGGCTCTTGGTGAGAGTGTCAGTATTTACAGGGTGTTCCGGGGAATTTGTAATTATTTACAGGTGCTCCCGGGAGTGTGTCAGTAGTTACAGGCGGTCCCATGGAGGGTCAGTATTTACAGGGCGTCTCAGGGATTGTGTCAGGATTGACAGGGAGACTTGGGGAGAGCGTCAGTAGTTACAGGGGGGCCCGTGGACTTTGTTTTTTCAGCGGGTGTTGGGGAGAGCTACAGTATTTCAAGGTGGTCCCAGGGAGTGTGCCAGTATTTACAGGGATTCCAGGGGAGTGTGTCAGTATGCACCGAGCCCCTATAAATTCTGACACGCTCCGCAGGACTCCCTGTAAATACTGACATAGTACCTGAGACTCCCTGAAAATGCCACCACACTCCCAGGGACCCTCTGTAAACGCTGACACATTTCCCAGGGCCCGCTTTATACACTGAAAAATTCCCTCGGCCTCCTCTGTATGCTGACACACATCCCCGGACCCTTGTACGTATAGACACACTCTACACAACTAACCACAAATACTGGGATATCCCGTAAATAGCGACAAACACCTCACGACACACTGTAACTACTGTCACATTCCCTGGAATCCGCTGTAAATACTGAGAAACTCCCTGGGGCTGCATGTAAATACGGACACATTTCCCAGGGACCCCTCTAAACACGAACACATTCCCTGGGACTTCACCTAAACACTGACACATTCCACCGAACCCCCGCAAACACTGATAAACTCCCAGGACCCCCTGGAAATAATTACACATTCCCCATTCCCCCTGTAAATACCGATACACAGCCCGGAACTCCCGTAAACACTGACATACTCCACCCCCTGTAACTACCGATACTCTCCCTGGGACACCCTGCAAATACTGATGCAATCACCGGGACCGCTGTAAATTCTGTCACACTCCTCGGGAAGCCCTCTAAATACTGACACATTCCCTAGACACCCTTTAAATACTGGCAAAGTCCCAGAGAACCCCTGAAAATACTGCCACACTCCCCAGGACCCTTTGTAAATACTGATATATTCCCCGGGACCAGCTGCAAATATTGACACATTCCTTGTCCCCGCTTTTAGTACTGAGAAACTCCCTGGGACTCCCTGTATATAATGACACATTTCCCAGGGTCCCCTCGAAACACTGACACATTCCCCAGGAGCTCCTCGAAATACGGACACACAGCCCCACACCCCTGTACAGACAAACTCCCTGCGACCCACTGTAAATCTTGACATACTCCCTGAGACCCCCTGGAAATACCGACACACCACCCCTCCCGGGACCGCCTGGAAATACCAAAACACTGTAGGGATTCTCTGATTCTATTCTATGATGCCCTTGTCCTGTGAATGAATAAATAAAGAAACTTGGTGAAGCCGCCAAACAGCATAGCCAGCAAGTGATAGACACAGCAAAGTGATCCCACCATCACTGGATCAAATCTGAGCTCTGCAGTCCTGCCACATCTCGTCATTTACTGTGGTGCACAATTAAACAACTGATTGGACGTGAAGACTCCACACATATCCCCATCCTCAATGATGGAAGAGCCCAGCACATCAGTGCAAAAGATAAGGCTGAAGTATTCATAGCAATCTTCAGCCAGAAGGACCAAGTGGATGATTCATCTCGGACTCCGCCAGCATCACAGATACCGGTCTTCAGGAAATTCAATTCACCCCACGTGATGTCAGGAAACACTTGCAGACACTGGATACTGCAAAGGTCACAGGCCCTGACAATATTCTGGCAATAATACTGAAGACTTGTGCTCCAGAACGTGCCGCTCCCCGTGCCAAGCTGTTGCAGTGCAGTTTCAACACTGGTATCTACCCGACAATGTGGAAAATTGCCCACCTATGTGCTGTATTGCAAACATAGGACAAATCCAACCTGGCCATATACTGCCCCATCAGGCTGTACTCAATCATCAGGAAAGTGATAGAAGGTGTCAGTCACATTGTTATCAAGCAGCACCTGCTCAGCGACGGCCAGTTTGGGTTGTCAGGGCAGCTCAGCTCCTGACCTCATTACAGCCTTGGTTCAAACATGAACAATACAGCTGCATTCCAGAGGGGAAGTGAGAGCTCCAGCCCTTTACAACAAGACTACATTTGACCAAGTGTGGCATCAAGAAGCCCGAGCAAAACTGGACTCAATGGGTATTAGGGGACAAATTCTCCACTTGCTGGAGTCATACCTGGCACGCAGGAAAATGAATGATCTTATTGGAGGTCAGATATCTTAGCTCCAGGGGATCCCTGCAGGAGTTTCTCGGGGCAGTGTCCGAGATATAACCATCTTCAGCTGCTTCATCAATGAACTTGCGTTCATCATAACGCCAGAAGTTGGGATGTTCCTGATGATTGCACAATGTTCAGCATCATTCATGATTCCTCAGATCCTAAAGCAGTCCTTGTCCAAATACAACTAGATCTGGGCAATACCCAGGCTTGGTCAGACAAGTGGAAGTTACATTCACACCACAGAAATACCAGGCAATAACCGTCACCAACAAGAGACAACCCCCCGCCCCCGACAAACAATTTGTTACATTCAGTGCATCCCACACTGTCACCGTCGTGGGGGTGAGCTTTGAACAAAAACTGAACCAGACTCACCACATAAACACAGTGACTACAAGAGCAGGTCAGAGGTGAGGAATGCTGCGGCGACTCACCCACCTCCTGATTCCCCAGAACGTGTCCACTGTCGACAAGGCATAAGTCAGGACTGTGATGGAACGCTCCCCATTTACCAGGATGGCTGCATCTGTAACAACATGCAAGAAGCTTGACTCCATCCAGGACAAAGCAGCCCAGTTGATTGACACGATATCGACAATCATCCACTCCCTCCACCACCAATGATGAGCGGCCTCAGCAGCACTGTGTACGATCTACAAGATGCACGGCAGAAATTCGCCAAAGCTCCTCATGCAGTACCTTCCAAACCCATTAGAGCTTCCATCTCGAACGACAAGGGCATCAAGTACATGGGAACACCTCCTTCACTCCCACTCCAAGCCACTCGTGATTCTGATTTAGAAATATACCCGGAATCCTTCACTGCGACTGTTCAAAAGATGGGAATTCCCTCCCTCATGGCACTGTGGGGGCAACCCACAGCAGGCGAACTGCAGCGGTTCGAGAAGGCACCTCACCACCAACATCTCCAGGGCAATTAGGGATGGAAAATAAATGCTGGACCAGTCAGTGACACACACATCCAACAAATAATTGAAGAAACAAACTATTATTAATTACAGTGATTTTTCACAGTCTCACAGCCAGCCATGCCTCATATACACACATCTTAGTGACAATATGGTGACCGTAACCAGACCCACAGTGAGCCTGGGCTCATCCACACTCCTCCCAGTTACATTTCTGATTTGAAAAATACACCTTTTTCACAAGAAATCTCTTTGTATATGTACAATGTCACAACTGCAGTTGCGTTCTGTCCAGCTGCATATCAAATAAACAAATAAAGCATTGGACTTTGGCTCCACCCAACAAACCAAAGACCTCTCTTAGACATACAACAAAAATATTTACATACATGTGAGACACGGGGAGGGTCCGAGGACTGAATGGACCCTCATTTACCTTCAGCAGGAAAACCTCAGACAGTGGTCCTTCCCGACTGTGCCTCGGCAGCAGCAGCCCCATCGTCCCAGTTATGCCCCAAGCTTTTAGTGCATCCCAGTTATGCCTCGTGGACACACCACCTGGTTACTGACAGGGAGCCTGGCAGCATCTACACGCTTCCGCGTCATGATGCGGTGACTGTAAATGGTCTCACAGTGGCCCTGGCCTCATTCGCACAACTCACAGGAAGTCCTACTTGACTGTAAACGGTCTGACAATTGCCCTCACCTCATTGACACACCTCCAGTAATTATACAGGGACGCAAAACAGTCTCACACCGAGCATGGCCTTATTTACACTCCTCCCAGAAACTAAACAGTGATTGTAAACAGTATCACAGTGGGCCTGGCCTCATCTCCATGCTTCCGACTTACTGTACGGTGACTGTGAACAGTCTCACAGCAAGTCTGTCCTCATCCGTGCACCTCCCAATAACTATATGCTGAAGGTAAACATTGAGCCTGGCCTCATCCACACACTCCCTGCAGCTATACGGTAACTGTAAAAGGTCTCACACTGAGTCGAGAGAGAGTAGGAACTGCTAATGCTGGAGTCTGCGATAACTAGGTGTGGGCTGGATGAACACAGCACGACAGGCAGCATCAGAGCAGCAGGAAAGTTGATGTTTCGGGTTTCACCCACAGCCACTTCCAGGGCAGTGTACTGTGGCACAGGCCAACAAGGTGTACATAAACAATCTGACAGGATTCTCACCACCCGCCAATCTATGTTTTGTTGTTTGTTGGAAAGTTCTGATGATGACACATTGTACCAAATGACTTTGTCAGTCTGCTCTGGGAACTGCACGACAGGATCCAGCCTCTCCTTTTCCCACAGGGTCTCGAGCACGCTGCGTGCTGACCACGACCTGATGGACTGGCGGTCAGAGGCTTGTTTCTTTGCAAATTTCACAACAAAGGACATATGTTATAGAACGGTCCAAATACTTGGAGCTTTCCGTGGCAGAGAGGCCAGTCCCTTCGTTCGCAACACTGGGATCAGGTCGTACCTCAGTACCTAGTGACACTTGGTCTTTGCGTACTGAGAGTCGACACACAGCACAACAAGGTGGACATCAGGATGAGGGTGACATTGGGTACGTTCTTCCCCCACTTAGCCAGAGCTTAGTACATGGAGTTGTTGCAGACACGGTCTATCTTAGGCTTCCAGTAGGAATGGAAGATGGCTCGGATGAGGGAAACAGTGCAGTGTGGGTGATGGGCCAGAACTGTGCCATGCACAACAACAGAGAGAGTGCCTCACACCTGATGACCAGGATTTTACCCACAATGTGCACCTCCCAAGGCTTTCTGCACGCCCCAGGCTCTCTGAACTGTGTGCCCAGCACTTTTGGGTAATCTGCCCTGACGGTGAAGGGAATGAAGGATCATTCAGGCCAGATCCCAAAGAACATGGCCTCACTCTTGTCTCGATTTACCGTGGCTCCCGAGGCCAGTTTGAAAGGGTCACAGATGCTCATGAACCTGCGCACTGACACTGGGGCTGAGCAGAGTTTGGTGACATCGTTATCGTACAGGGACGCTTTGACCTGCAGGCCCGCTCTACCTGGAATAATCACACTTCTCAGGCTCACATCCTTACTGATGGACTCAGCAAAGGGCTCGATAGAGCACACAAAAAGGCACAAGAGAGTGGGCAGCCCTGCCAGACCCTGGATCTGATGGGTAAGCTCTGTGATTCCCATACGCAGATTGAGACTGCGCTAATGATGTCGGTGTAGATCTGTCGGGCCCAATTGCAGATTCTCTCCACAAAGCCCATGTTGGTCTGCAATATCCTGCCAAAGGCCTTCTCTTGGTCCAGGCTGATGAGGCAGGTATCCACCCCTCCGTTCTGCCTGCCGGTGATCGTATCCCTAGGAGCACGAGGCTCTCAGAGATCGTCCTGTCCCCTGCAGCACAGGTTTGGTCAGGGTCAATCACCAATCGCAGAGCAGACCTGACCCAGTTACAAATGACTGAGACAGAATTTTGTAGGCTACATTCGCCAATTATATTGGTCGCTGCTTTCTAACTTCCTCCCTCAATCCCTTCCACTTGCAGGTCAGGGTGATGATACCATTCCTCATGGATTCGCTCATAGTACCTGACAGAAGCATACTGTCGTACAGCTCCAGCAGGCCCTAGTCAATCAACTCCCAAAGAGCTGAATACAACTCGGCTGGAAAGGCATCACTTCCCAGAGTTTTATTCTTTTCGAAGGACTCGAAGGCCTTCTCCAGCTCATCCAGAGATAATGGTCGGTCCAGGCTCTCCTGCTTGGTGTTGTCTAAGACCCCCAGGATCGAGGACAGGAATGTCTGGGTGTCATTGCGCTGGCTGTGGTCAGAGTGTCATACGGACTGGCTTGAAAGGATTTGCTGACAAACTTATCGAGCTATGTTCATCCTTCAGGCTGCTGAGCACAGAGCTCTCCTTTAGCATCTTCAAGAAGACGGAATGTGAACACATCTCATTAGGTCACATGCAGCTTTAAAGGGCACTGATTTGGCCTCCATTGGAATACTGTATCTAATTCCAGTCTCCCTGCTGTGGGAAGGATGTTGTGAAACCGGAAAGGGTTCAGAAAAGATTTACAAGGATGGTGACTGGGTTGGAGGGTTAAAGCTCAAGGACGAGGTTGAATAGACTGGGTCTATTTTCCCTGGAGCATCAAAGGCTGAGGGATGACCTGATCGAGATTAGTAACAGCATGAGAGGCATGGATAGGGTTTATAGACATTGTCTGTTCCCTGGGGTGGGAGAGTCCATAACTGGAGGGCATAGGTTTAAAGTAACAGGGGAAAGATCTAAAAGGGATTTAAGGTACATTATTTTCATGCAGAGGGTGGTGTATGTATGAAATGAGCTGCTAGAGAGAGGATTGGAAGCTGGTACAATTTCAACATTTAAAAGCCATCTGGATGGGAAAATGAATAGGAAGGGTTTAGAGGGATATGGGCCAAATGCTGGCAAATGGGACTACATTTATTTAGGATATCGAGTCAGCATGAACAAGTTGGACCAAACGGTCTGTTTCAGTGCTGTCTGTCTCTGACTGTTATTCTCTCTTGCTCCACAGTGCAGACCCTGAACCGCAAGATTATCTTGGAGGCCTCCAAGGCAGAGAGTGGGGCTTCCTGCCTCCACAGCTCCTGGGGCTCCTTCGTGACATTGACCCGATTGTCTGGAGTAAGAGTAGGTTTTGCACGGGTTTCTGGAGTTTGAACAGTTTTGCCCAACTCTCTCTCACCTTCTGAACACTTTTCAGGACAAAGAACTTCTTGGTGTTCGCTTTGACTGCCTCCCACCAAGTGCAAAAAGGGTCTTCATCGTTCTCCAACCTGTGTGCTCTCTTTTGAGCTTCTTAATGTTTTTCTGGGGTCAGCTTCCATGTTCCCTTGTTAGCCCGCTGGTCATCCTGTAGGTGAGTCAGCCAGCAGGAGGCAGTAGTCAGAGAAGAACACCGGCTTGACTTCAATGGATATGATCGAGGACGTGTGGGCGCAAACAGGAAATCTATCCAATGGGTGGATAGACCCATCTGGCTATGACCAGACGTTTCTACTCTATGCTCAGTGTGCAGGGGTGCTGAAGATGTTATGCAGCTTGGCAACTTTAACCGTTTCCATCAGAAATCTGGACGTCGAGTCCAGTTCACTGTCATACCCTCCATATTGTTCATTCGTGCCGATGATGCAGCTGAAGTCTCTGGCCAGAATGACTGGCCTGGACATCACCAGCAGCAGTGGAAGCAGGACGGCCAACCCCTCACTCTTTCCCAGTGGGGTCTCCATGTTAATTACTCCGGGAAGCGTTTCTCTCTGAGCCTGGCCTGATCTACACATCTCCCACAAACTATATGGTAACTGTAAACAGTCTTAAAGTGAGCCCGATTGATTCACCCTCCTATCAGTAACTTGCCAATGATTACTGCCTGTTTCACAGTCAGTCTAGTCTGATCTTCTCTTCCTCTGAGTGAATCCTTTCTGTCCTCTTCCATTCAGCCCGTGCCTTTGAGACTACAGCCAGATTCCCCTTTCATTGCATTTCATTCTCCTCACTGTCTCGGTGCTGCCACATACATTACCTGTCTCTGCATTTCCCTCTGTGATAGTTCTTGTGAAACCCATCCCCCTTCCTGCCCCACCTTCCAGCTGCAATGTTGGAAGATCACCACATTGGGCATTGCCATTAGTGCTCCAGCTCATTCATATTTCTTCACCAAACAGAAACACAACTCATCAACAAGAGTAAGTGGCAGGCAAATGAGATACATCAGACATCTAAAAGCAGTTTGTTGTTCAAAAGTGGAACTAACTTTAATTTGTATGCGTACAATAGAATCAGGAAGAATAATACATAAATAGCATGCAACTCATTTCACTGAACACATTTGTGCAAATAAATAATATCTCTGCAGTTCAACCAATTCCAACAGCATAACATTAGAGACAGAACATTTGGAAATGATACAGAAATTTCAGATACTAATCATTTAAAGAGGAGTACAGATTAAGATCGGGGAAACTGAACATGGTGTATACACAAAAATCCATTTCGCAATTGGAATGCCTCATTCAGGCAATTACATCTCTCTCCCTCAGTCTCAAATGGTCTTCTTCCCATTCGATTTTCTTTTACTCTCTGGGCCACCCCCAATAAGCAGTTCCCTTCCCTCCCCAGTTTAGCCTCATGCCTTCCTTTACACTGGTATGGAATGGTATCTTTCTAGTACGTTTGATTTTCGATGAACACACCGCACTGGTTTGTGACCAGGTCGGCCAGTTGAACCTCACAGAATATGAGTTGCCTGATTGTTCCATATTAACAGCCCAAATCAGGGAGCCCTGGCTGACAGATAAGAAGTGTGAGCATCAGAGATGCTGACACCCTGGCAACTATCTCTGAATGAGGCAGTGCTAAAGTTGAAGACAGTTCATTTGTAAATAAAAGTTGAATTGGAGATCGACACTGGCCTCCGTGTATTTAAAATACATCTCCAGCACTAGGTTTGAATATTATTGTTATCCTTTTGTTATCAAACATCTCTGTGTGCATTGATCAGCAGGGTTATAACATGGAGATGTGGGAACAGGTTTGTTTAGATTCCCTACAGTGTGGATACAGGCCCTTTGGCCCAACAAGTGCACACCAAACCTTGGAGCATCCCACCCAGACCCACGCCCCTGAACACTACGGGCAATTTAGCATTGCCAATCCACCTAGCGTGCACATCTTTGGACTGTGGGAGGAGACCGGAGCACCTGGTGGAAACCCACGCAGACACAGGGACAAGGTGCAAATTCCACACAGACAGTTGTCTGAGGCTGGAATTGAACCTGGGTCCCCAGTGCTGTGAGGCTGCAGTGCTAACCGCTGAGCCACCGTGCCGCCCCATATCGTGTTGCTTTTGCACAAACTTTGATGAAGAGGAAAATGCCACTGATAATGGGAACTGCAGATGCTGGAGAATCCAACATAACAAAGTGTGGAGCTGGATGAACACAGCAGGCCAAGCAGCATCTCAGGAGCACAAAAGCTGACATTTCGGGCCTAGACCCTTCATCAGAGAGGGGGATGGGAGAGGGAACTGGAATAAATAGGGAGGGAGGGATGCAGACCGAAGATGGAGAGAAAACAAGATAGGTAGAGAGGAGAGTACAGGTGAGGAGGTAGGGAGGGCATAGGTCAGTCCAGGGAAGACAGACAGGTCAAGGAGGCAGGATGAGGTGTGGCTTGAGGTGGGAGGAAGGGATGGGTGAGAGGAACAACATGTTAGGGAGGTGGAGACAGGCTGGGCTGGTTTTGGGATGCAGTCGGGGGAAGGGAACAGCTGGGCTGGTTTTGTGATGCAGTCGGGGGAGGGGAAGAACTGGGCTGGTTTTGGGATGCAGTTGGGGAAGGGGAGATTTTGAAGCTGGTGAAGTCCACATGAATACCATTGGGTTGCAGGGTCCCCAAGCGGATTATGAGTTGCTGTTCTTGCAACCTTCGGGTGGCATTATTGTGGCACTGCAGGAGGCCCATGATGGACATGTCGTCTAAGGAATGGGAGGGGGAGTTAAAATGGTTCGCGACTGGGAAGTGCAGTTGTTTGTTGCGAACCAAGTGGAGGTGTTCTGCAAAGCGGTCCCCAAGCCTCTGCTTGGTTTCCTCAATGTAGAGCGGGTCAGGAGTGAGGGGGCAGGTCACTGTGAGGGGGTCAGGACTGCAGGGGCAAGTCACTGTGAGCGGGTAAGGACGGAGAGGGCAAGTCCTTGTGATTGGGACAGGACTGAAGGGGCGAGTCACTGTGAGCGGGTCAGGTCTGCAGAGAGAAGTCGCTGTGAGCAGGTCAGGACTGCAGGGGCAAGTCGCTGTGAGCGGGTCAGGATGGAGGGGGCAATTCGCTGTGAGCATTTCACTCAGTCACTGCATCCCATTTCACTCAGTCACTGCATCCCATTTCACTCAGTCACTGCATCCCATTTCACTCAGTCACTGCATCCCATTTCACTCAGTCACTGCATCCCATTTCACTCAGTCACTGCATCCCATTTCACTCAGTCACTGCATCCATGCTGCATGGTCCATGCTATGTATAAATGTGGCATAAAATCCTTACTTGTATGTTCATTTCCTCTTGTAATAACATGTGGCATCAGTAGCATCCTTAATCACTTGCATTTCATCGGAAAGCCTGGTACAAACACCAGATAACATGACAGTCCGAACAGAACGCTTTTTCCAATGCTTTAAACATATAGTCATGTGTGTCTCAGTGAATAAAAATCCTCATTTTACCGCAATTAAATCTCATAATAAAGGGAGTATGTCTGAAAGTCGTCTCATCCGAAGGAAAACAGACTTGCTCCAGGAAAGCTGCTAAAATATATCAAGAAAAATACATATGAAATGATTCTAGAAATTTCTGCAACACAAAGATCAAAGGAAACAATAGTTTGATGAACACACTGTTAAGTGTTGCACTTACAAATCACATTTTGGAAAACAAACCACACTGATTTTCTACTTTATAAAAAAAAATTGTTCCAAGTCTTCATTATGCAGCAGAGAACTGAAAAGGTGTAGACTTTTAACCTGCATAGAAAGTATGTGCGGAAGTTAAAACAAACAAAAAAAGCCACTTCTGCCCTAAAAAGACAATATTATATTACAAAAAGGCAGGAAAGTTGCAGAATGCAGCATCATGCTTCCTGCAGAGATCAAGTTTTGTCTGTGTCGTAAAAAACAAAAGAACTGTGGGCACTGTAAATCAGCAACAAAAGCAGAAGTTGCTGGAAAAGCTCAGCAGGTCTGGCAGCATCAGTGAAGAGTGAGATCTGAGGAAGGGTCACAGGACGCGAAACATTAACTCTGACATTGTCTACGTCATAGTGAGTTATGTCTATTGCTTCAGCAAAATCCAACCAACTCTGAATGAAAATCAATGCTTAAGAAATATCCAAAACATCCGCTGTCCCCGTTGTGGCTTCCTCTACATTGGGGAAACGATGCAGAGGCTTGGGGACCGCTTTTCAGAACACCTACGCTCAGTTTGCAAGAAACAACTGCACCTCCCAGTCACTAACCATTTCAACTCCCCCTCCCATTCCCGAGAGGACATGTCCAACCTGGGCCTCCTGCAGTGCCATAATGACGCCACCCCAAGGTTGCAGGAACAGCAAATCATATTCTGCTTGGGAACCCTGCAGCCCAATGCTATCAGTGTGGATTTCACAAGCTTCCAAATCTCCTGTCCTGCCACTGCATCCCAAAACCAGCCCAGCTCGTCCCCGCCTCCCTAACCTATTCTTCCTCTCACCCATCGCCCCTCCCACCTCATACCGCACCCCTATTTCCCCTCATCCCGCTCCCTTGACCTGTCCGGCCTCCCCAGACTGACCTATCCCCTCCCTGCCTCCCTACCCATACTCTCCTCTCCACCTATCTTCTCCTCCATCCATCTTCCATCCGCCTCCCCCTCTCTCCCTATTTATTTCAGAACCCGCACCCCCTCCCCATTTTCTGAAGAAGGTTCTCGGCCCGAAACGTCAGCTTTTGTGCACCTCAGATGCTGCTTGGCCTGCTGTCTTCATCCAGCTCCACACGTTGTTATCTTGCATTCTCCAGCATCTGCAGTTCCCATTATCTCTCCAAAACAAAGGCTGCTGTCTTTCAAAACCCAATCTCAGATTTTGAAGATAGTCCTGACCCTGAAAAAAATACCAAATATGTATAAAGAGGAAAATTGGAGGTGAAACCATTCAAAAAATTTTCATTGGCACAACAAATGTTCCAACTGTAAAAGCAGGTTAAGCACCTGTATATAAGGAAACTGTACTCAAACTTTAAACAGACACTTACAGCCAACAAATGTGAGAAATATCCATTTCTTGCTGGATTACCAATTTTGCTGTTGGGAAAATAGGCCTAGGCTTAGCAATGTACATTCAAACAAGATAGCACCCTCTCAGAACTCAACACTCACAGTTGTAGAGTTCTGTTTTCACAGGTTGGAGTATAATAGCATCAAGCACAATACACCAAATCTTCTTTGGTGCCTTTTCCTTCCATAAAACTGCTTTTAGTAGATGTGCACAGAATTCATTTTATACACATTGAACAGTTGCTAAGTTCAAGACGCCAGTTCCAGCACTTGGACTTGCATCTGCTTCATCATCAAAACAGAACAAAATAAAGACCCACTCCTTGTAAGTCACGTTTTCCATTTTTAGTGACAAGGTGAAGTGCGAGAACTGCTCACTTGATGTTAAAATCTCTTAAGTATGTACCTATATATTTCAATTCTGTGAAATATGTGGAATGAGTTCGAGAGAAGGATTAATTTTGTTGCGCTGGGAGAGAGCTGGGACAGTTAAAATAGGTTGAATGGCCTCCTCCCATGCTAAAAATGTCCAGAACTGTTCTTGGCCCTGCTAAATTCAAGTGGCCATCCTTTCATTGTGACTGTGAGACGCAGCATGTTACGATAGATGGCAGAATGAAGAAATCCTTTGTTGTTAATGAACTTTTCAGCACTCGGCATTTTTCTGAAGTCAAATGTTCGATATGTACCTGTTGCACTGACTTGGTTCCAAACAGTTATAATGTGGAGGTGCTGGTGTTGGACTAGGATAGACAAAGTCAGAAGTCACATGACATCAGGTTATAATCTGACAGGTTTATTTGAAATCACACAAGCTTTGGGAGTGCAGTCCCTTCATCAGGTGCGGTCAGGGAGGAAAACACACAGTCACACAATTGATAAGCAGACAGATCAAAACATCATACAACTGGTGTGAGTGGAGTGTCAGATAATAAGTCTTCATCCAGGATGTTTGTTGGTTTGCAGATATTTTGTTGAAGAAACACACAACTTGTAGTTACAGTCAGTGTGGTATCTTATAAATTCTTGCTTTTGAAATAAAGGTTAAAACTCTAAGACAGATTCTGAACACAAGCCTCTAAACTACAAGTCAGAGTCTGACCTGAGATGTCACCTTTTGTACATTCCTGTTGCGTTGCCTGATTATCATGACAACACAGCACTGACATGGACTTTATAAACGCTTTACTTGCCTCTAACACTCTTGGTACCTGCATAGAGTTATTATCTGACACTCCACTCACGCCAATTCTATGATCATTTGATCTCTCTGCTGATAAGCTGTCTCTCTCTGTGGTCACCTCACTAACTGCACCTGATGAAGGGGCTGCACTCCAAAAGCTTGTGTGATTTCAAATGAACCTGTTGGACGACAAGCTGGTGTCATGTGACTTCTGACTTCAAACAGTTATAGAATGTGTTTTCAATCCTATCGTGACTTGACAATAAGTCAACTTCTTAAAATTTATAAAATGAGAATGTCAAGTGAACTATGTCTAACCTTGAGCGCTTAAAAAAGGAAATATTACAACCATAGTCTAGTCAGACAGTAAAGACAGAAGGAATGATTTCATCGACTGTGTCTGACACCACACAATTAATCCCCCTGATGGAAGAAAGGTTGGCTGCGTTCTCTTTCTTCAGGAACATCCAGCTAATACCACCTTACGACTGCTTGTTTTATTCATCTGGTGATCCATTGAATTCCTTGCAGTCTTGGTCAAACCTTCATGTAATTTATTTAAATTTTCAACAAAAAAAAATTTAACTTCATATTCCACAATTTTAACATCTCCTTTTAAGGTTTGAACGGTTCACTTCGTACAGTGCACATGTTGTGTCAATAATTGGAGAACATGGTGGAAAAATCAAGATATATTGACAAGTAAACAAATGGCTAACTTCTGTTTCCTTGTCAGTAATGCCTTTTGAACAGAACATAAAGTTGCGCAACTATGTAGAGATAACAATTTCAAACTGGGAAGACCACTTTGTGGCCCCCACACCAATCTCTATTCACGACCTACTGATTGCATTACTCCGCCTTGGCAACAATGTAATATTACACTTGTCTCAGCACAACCTTGGCATCTTGTTTATCCCATGATGAACGTCCGACCACACATTCATGCAATCCCTAAAGCTGTCTCTTTACATCTTTTCAATCCTGCCTACCTGTCTCTTGTCTCGGCTCATTCGCAGTGAAACCTTCACCTGGAACTACTTCACTTCTGGACCTGACAATTCCAATGCATTCCCTGATGGAGACCCACATTTGTCCATTGAACACTTGAGGTCGTCTAAAACTCCACTGCCTGAGTCTCAACTTGAACCAATTCCTATTCTCTGTACTTTCCACCTGACTGATACCATTAACAGTAATTTTATTAAATTCTCATTTTTGTTTACAAATCGTTACTTGGCTATGCCTATCGCTATTTTGGTAATTTCCACCAGTCCAACCATACTTCAGGATAACTGCACTCATCTAATTATGTCCTCTTGCCCACTCTTGATTTTAAACGGCCCACTACTAGTTGCCAAACATTTAATTGTGTCGGCTTCAAACCCAACAAGAGACTTCCTGCACCTTCAGCGAGCAAACTCACATCCAGAACCTCAACCCAAGCAACAAATCCTCTCAAAACTCGCTAACTTCCTACACCTCTTAGCCTCTGTACATTTCCTCTTTTAAGGCACTTTTTCAAACAATCCTCTTTCATCAAGCTCTTGATCATCTGAACTAACAACTTAATAAGGCTCAGTTGTATTCTGGGATCGTTAACACTCCAATCACACGCCTTCAAAGTTTCCCTCCATTAAAGAGATTTTATAAGTGGTTGAAGTCATTGCCAAGCAGAGGGGGACGAATTGGGGAGTTATTTCAAAGAGCTACGATATGCCAAACGACCTCCTTCCACACTGGCCAACTTTGATTGTACAAAAACAAAAATGATTTTCAGACTTGGGAAGATCCCTCAAAAATGTCACAAGTAACCAGCTTTTGGGCAGAGTCGAGCTGCTGAGATGATAGACCAGGATTTAGGGGTACCAGGAGTGATAATATGCTGAACACAATCAAATTTTGAGGTTGTAGAATGTTGTGGTCTTCGGCATTTTTGACACTTGGACCATTTTCCTTCCTTTCCACAGAACAAGTCAAATAGTGGCAGCACAATGTTGCATGGCCACTCAAGCTTGCTCCACTGTCGATGATGATTGTGGCTGGTCTTCCACATCAATTAAACTTTTGCTCATATCTCATCCTCTTTTCAAAACATCGATCTATTCACGTGTAGTATCCCTCTCGCTAACTTAATGAGAATTCATTCCAATCAATGAACTCCTAACGCTGACCCACCCCAGGTCAAAAAATTCAGCTGAGATCAGGAACCGATCTCGCCTGTATGGCTGAGCTGGCTTTTAAAAAGTTTGCCGGTGAGAGAGTCCCAGTGAGAAACATTCATTCAAAAAAAAAATTGCATGGATGGCTCTCCAATCCTAAACTCTATTCAAATTCAGTTGGCTTGTGATGCAGACTGATGCCCTGCAGAGAGGGCTCAATTGCCACACCAGTGAGCCGACCACAAAGGGTCTTCGCCTCAACCCCTCTACTTCCCTGAGGCATGGTGATCTTCAGGTTAAATCATAACCAGTTGTCTCTCTCTAAGGAGTCGCCAAATGGCGTGCTAAGACTTTACCTTTAACCCTGATAACATGGCAACAAGCAGATAACTCAGCTGATGTCACTGACTAATAGAATCCTCAACTATACTAATATTAATGATGTGATATCATCAGAAGGCATGCTCAACTAAGTTTTAATTTGCAAATTAAGTTAACAACCATTCAATCAATATTACTGAAGTACTCATATTACTGATCGTCTCGATACAACATTGTGGTTACATCTGTTCATAAGTGAAGTGTAATGTAATTGCACTTACTGTGGTTTTATCAAAGTGATCCTGCAATGAGTCAATAAGCAGGTCACTCACAGGTTGCCAATCAGTGTGGACCCCCTCAGCTGTTATCACATGAGCCTCAAGATCATCCAGAACTTTCTGCAGTTCTTGAAGTTTCTCCAACGCCTTTTCCACCTGTTTCTGCCAGTTGCTCGCACGGATTTTCAGTTGTTCCCAATTTTCCTTCACTTCTATTGACTGTTTGCGGACAGCTTTGGCAATTCTCTGGGCTCTCTCTTCCGGGGCAGGTTCTGGAAATATGGAATGCAAATAATTTATCAACTATTCATGATTTTGATCGATAGATTTTCTTTCTAATCCCCTTTCCTTTAAAAGGTCTCTATGGACTTTCTCCTGAAATTGGGATATATAGTATAAGATGAAAGATTTTGGTACAGGCACATCAATGATAAATTCTGTAATTAGCTGGCAGGTCGTGGAGCCATTAACAGAGAATCACAGAGAACCAATACAAAGCCAAATAAAATTCCGCAGATATTTCAAATTTGTCACTACCATGGAAACTTTAAAGAAGGAAAAGGATTAGTGACTAAATGGGTACAATTCTCAACAAAAGATTTGAAAAATCCTTTCAGGATATCTTTCATAGCTATGAGACAAACATCCAACACAAACCAACTTTCATCTTTCAGGACTGGCAAGTTAGAATGATAAACCCAAAGTCTACCCTGCATAGTTCGCTCTGGAACTCACCTCATGAGGTTGTTAAGAGATGTAGAGATAACAAAGTGTGCAGCTGGATGAACACAGCAGGCCAAGCAGCATCTGAGGAGCACAAAAGCTGACACGTTGGGCCGAGACCTTTCATCAGAAAAGGGGGAGGGGGAGAGAGTTCTGAAATAAATAGTGAGAGAGGGGGAGGCGGATCAAAGATGCATAGAGGAGAAGATAGGTGGAGAGGAGACAGACAAGTTAAAGAGGTGGGGATGGAGCCAGCAGAGGTGAGTGTAGGTGGGGAGGGAGGGAGGGGATAGGCCAGTCCGGGGAGGACGAACAGGTCTCCGGGGCGGGAAGAGGTTAGGAGGTAGGAAATGGGGGTGGGGTTTGAGGTGGCAGGATGGGATAGGTGGGCTGGTTTTGGGATGCGGGAGGGCGAGGGGTGATTTTGAAGCTTGTGAAGTCCACATTGATACCATGGAGTGCAGGGTTCCCAAGCGCAATATGAGGTGCTGCTCCTGCAACCTTCAGGTGGCATCGTTGTGGCACTGCAGGAGGCCCAGGATGGACATGTTACCTGAGGATTGGTAGGGAGAGTCGAAACAGTTCGCGACTGGGAGGTGCAGTTCTTTAGTGCAAACTGAGCACAGGTGAAGCGGTCCCCAAACCTCTGTTTGGTTTCCCCGATGTAGAGGGGGCCACAATGGCAACAGTGGATACAGTCTACCACATTAGCAGATGTGCAGGTACACATCTGTTTGATGAGGAAATTCTTCCTGGGGCCTGGGATGGGGGTGAGGGGGGGGGGGGGGGGGTATCGGGACCAGTGAATTTTAAACGTTGTGATGACAACATTTATGGATATGCAGGGAAAAGTGCTGGGTGTAGGGAGTGCTAGAGGGGAGTGTGGAGCGGATAAGGGGGTCACCTAAGGGTGGTGGGAAAAATGTCTTTGGTGGTGGGGTCGGATTGCAGATGGCAGAAGGGTCGGAGGACGACGCATTGAATCCGGATGTCGGTGGGGTGGTACGTGAGGGCGAGGACGACACTGTTTTGGTAGTTATTATGGGGTGCGGGTGTGAGGGATGAGTTGTGGGAAACGCGGGTGACACGGTCGAGGGCGTTTTTGACCACTGAGGAGGGGCAAGTTCCGGTCCTTGAACAACCCTCAACAGTTTCTCTTTCAATTCCTCCCACTTCCTACAGACAAAGGGGGTGGCCAGGGTAGCCAAATGGGCCCAAGCTATGCCTGCCTCTTTGTAGGTTACATGGAACGCTCCCTCTTCCGTACCTACACTGGCCCTCAACCCCACCTCTTCCTCCGTTACATTGATGACTGTATCGGCACCGCCTCGTGTTCCCACAAGGGGCTCTAACAGTTCATCCGCTTCACCAACACCTTCCTCCCGAACTTGAAGTTAACCTGGACAATCTCTGATACCTCTCTCTCCTACCTGGACCACTCTATTTCCAACCACTGAGAAACAAATATCCATTTCAACTCCACCAATTCCCACAGCTACCAAGATTACACCTCCTCCCACCATATTCCTGCAACAATTCATCCCCTATTCCCCATTCCTTTGCCTCTGCATCTGCGCTCCCAGGATGAGGTATTCTTTTCCCGTATATCTCAGATGTCCTCATTTTTCAAGGACCACAACTTGCCCCGCTCTGTGGTTGATAACGCCCTCGACCGTGTCTCCAGCATTTCCTGCAACAAATCCCTCTCACCCCACCCCGCAACAACAACCAAAACAACGTCTCCCTCGTCCTGACGTACCACCCCACCAACCTCCGGATACAACGCATCATCCTTCAAAACTTTCAGATTCTCTGGGAGGCTACGGAGGAGGTGGCGGTGCCTTTGGCCTTGATCTTTGAATCCTCATTGTCTACAGGTTTAGTACCAGAAGGCTGGAGGGTTGCAAATGTTGTGCCCTTGTTCAAAGAGGGCAGTAGAGATGACCCAGGTAATTATAAACCCAGTGAGCCTTCCGTCTGTTGCAGGAAAAGTTTTGGAAAGGATTATAAGAGAGAGGATTTATAATCATCGAGCAAGCACCAATTTGATGGGAGATAGTCAACAAGTATTTGTCAAGGGCAGGTCGTGTCTCACAAGCCTCATTGAGTCATTTTGGAAGGTGACCAAGCACGTGGATGAGGGTCGGGCAGTTGACGTGGTGGACATGGACTTCAGTGAAGCCTTCGATAAGGTTCCACATGGTAGGCTATTGGAGAAAACATGGAGACATGGGATTGAGGGAGATTTAGCAGGTTGGATTAGAAACTGGCTTTGGCTAAGGAGGCAACCAGTGGTGGTTGATAGAAAATATTCAGCCTGGAGTCTGGTTACTACTGGTTTGTCTCAAGGATCTGTTTTGGGACCACTGCTGTTTGTCATTTTTATAAATGACTTGGACGGAGGCATTGGTAGATCGGTTAGTAAGTTTGCAGATGACACTCAAGTCGGTGGAGTGGTGGACAATGTGGAAGAATGTTGCAGGTGACAGGTAGACTTGGATGAACTGCAGAATTGGGCGGAAAGCTGGCAGATGGAGTTCAATGCGGATAAATGTGAGGTGATTCACTTTGGGATGAATAATAGGAAGGCAGAATATTGGGTCAATGGAAAGATGTGCAGAGGGTGTCCATCTATGTCGATCCCTGAAAATTGCCATCCAGGTTGATAGTGCTGTGAAGAAGGCTTACGGTGTTTTAGGTTTTATTGGCAGTGGGATTGAGATCCAGAGCAACTGTCCAAACAGCTGGTGCGGTCTCATTTGGAATATTGCGTACAGTTCTGGTCGCCCCATTACAGGAAGGATGTGGAAGCATTGGAAAAGGTGCAGAGATGATGTTGCCTGGTCCGGAGCGAAGGTCTTCTGAAGAAAGGCTGAGGGACTTGGGTGTGTACTCATTGGAGAGAAGGTGGTTCAGAGGGGATTTAATAGAGACATACAAGATGATCAGTGGATGAGACAGGGTGGACAGTGTGGGTCTTTTTCCGAGGATGATGACGTCAGCTTGTATGAGGAGGCACAGCTCAACAGTGAGGGATAATAGATTTGAGATAGATATCAGAGGCAGGTTCTTTACTCCGAGAGTGCTAAGGATGTGGAACCCCCTGCCTGCCAATGCAGTTAGCTCAGCCACATTAGGGGCATTTCAACAGTCCTTGGATAAGCATATGGATGATAATGGGATCGTGTAGGGGGATGGGCTTAGATTAGTTCACTGGTCCATCCACATCATCGCAATGAGCAAAAAAGCACACCGTTGTCTCTACTTCCCAGGAGGCTAAGGCAATTCCGTGTGCCCACAAGGGCAACTTTCACTCATGTACCACAGAAAGCATCCTATCTGGATGCATATCACAGCACGGTTCCTCTAGCAAAACAATCCCTCATTATTATGGCTCCTGCCTTTCTTCTTCCAGGCAGAGTTGGTTCTGCTTTGTCATAACTAATTTGGGAGAAAATCCACGCTCAGTCTAAGTTAATTCTTCCAACAATTCAGATACCATGGAATACTGAGCAATGAGTTGGTATGTGAGAAAAAGAGAGAGAGAGAGACAAAGCCAGAGAGGTTGGGGGGGTGGGGGAGGGAGACAGAGACAAAGAGAGAGCGCGCGCGAGAGAGAGAGAGAGCGCGCGAGAGAGCGAGAGAGAGAGAGAGAGAGAGAGAGAGAGCGTGCGCGAGAGAGAGAGAGAGAGCACGAGAGAGAGAGAGAGCGCAAGCGAGCGAGAGAGAGAGCGCGAGTGAGAGAGAGATGGGCGATGAGGGAGAGAGGGAGAGACAGACAGACAGAATAGGTGACACAATGTGAGTGTGTGAGCGCCTGCATCAGACAGTGAGAGAGATGTTGCTGAGGTGGAGATAGTTGAGAGTGTCGATCACCAACAATCTCTCCTGGTCCACCCAGATCGTCGCAATGGGCAAAAAAGCACACCAAATGTCTCTATTTCCCCAGCAGGCTAAGGTAATTTGGAGTGTCCGCAAGGTCAACTTTCATTCATGTACCAGAGAAAGCATCCTATCTGGATGCATGTCACAGCATGGTTTGGCAACAGCTCTTCCTCAGACCACAAGAAACTACAGAGTCATGAACACAGCATAGTCCATCATGCAAACCAGCCTTCCATTCGTTGATTCCACCTCTACTTCGCGCTGCCTCGGGAAAGAAACTGACATAATCAAAGGCCCTTCTCACCCGCCAATTACACTCTCTTCTCCCTTCTTCTGAAGGGAAGATGTAAAAAAAGTTTGTATACATGCGTGAAAAGATTCAAGAACAGCTTCTTCACCGCTGTTATTGGACATCTGAATAGGACACTGAAAAGCTTAAATCTAATTTTGAGCTTGCTCTCTGTGCATCTTCTCTGTAGCTGTCACTATGTTCCGTTTCACTCATGCGCCTTGTTTGATCTCACCTGTCTATACTGCATGCAGAAGAAAACTTTTCACTGTACCTGGGCACATGTGACAATTATGACTCAAATCAAGATAATAAAATGTGAGGCTGGATGAACACAGCAGGCCAAGCAGCATCTCAGGAGCACAAAAGCTGACGTTTCGGGCCAAGACCCTTCATCAGAGATGCTGCTTGGCCTGCTGTGTTCATCCAGCCTCACATTTTATTATCTTGGATTCTCCAGCATCTGCAGTTCCCATGATCTCTGACTCAAATCAAATTGACTGTGTGCAAGAGAGAGGTGAGCATATGATTGTGCTCAAGAGTGCAAAGACAGTGCATGAAAGTGTGTGTGTGCGCACGACAGAATGTGTGTGCCAGTGACTGTGCTTGAGAGTGTGTGAAAGGGAGTTAGCACAAGAAGGGAGTGTTACAGCATGCATGAGGGGAGTGAGTGTGTCTGTAAGTGTGAGTGAGCTTGACAGCAAGTGAATTTGCAAACCTAAGTGTGTGAGGGAGAGATTTGTGGTCGTGTGTGTGTACTTGAGAGTAAGAGCATTGGCAAAAGATCCTGCGACAGTGCATGCAAGTGTGCCACAGAATGTGTGCAAGACCGTGTACGACTGTGTGATAGTATGGAGTATGAATGAGTGAGAATGTGACAGAGTGTGTTCGTGAGAGACTGTGTTCCTGACTTTTTTTTGTGTGTGTGTAGTGTGTTTGTGCATGAGGGACAGAATATGCATGTGCAACATAGTGTGACTGTGAACCTCTGAGATAAAGACTGCGAGAGCGAGCGAGAGAGCGAGCGAGAGAGAGAGAGAGCGAGAGAGAGAGCGAGAGAGAGAGCGAGAGAGAGAGCGAGAGAGAGAGCGAGAGAGAGAGCGCGAGTGAGAGAGCGAGTGAGAGAGAGAGCGAGAGAATGAGAGAGAGATGAGATGAGGAATTAGAAATGATGAGTGGTTAATACCTAGAGGAAATAAAGAACAATGTGTGAGTGTTAAGAGAAGCCGCTGGATGTAATATGGAGGCTATTGTTTTATTGATTGTACTAAATGAAAAGCAAGTGTCACCTCTCAGTGTCAGTGGACAGGAGATGCGCATTAGAGAAGGAGATATAGTCAGCCTTGTGAGAGACAGCAGACAAGTTGCAAATGCATAGAAACTGACATTAAAGCTTTCTTGTCAATGTGTAAAGAGGTGAGACAAATATGACGAATCAATATTGTACCTTTGCACCCAGTAAAATCATAGAATCATGAATCAGAGAACCCTTACAGTGTGGAAACAGGTCCGTCAGCCCAACACGTCCACGCTGCCCCTCACAGCATCCCACCCAGACCCATCCACCTATAACTCACCTAACCTACACATCACTGAACACCTTGGGCAATTTTGCATGGCCAATCCACCAACCTTGCACATCTTTTGACTGTGGGAGGAAACTCAAGCACCCACAGAAAACCCATGCAGGCACATGGAGAATGTGCAAACTCCACACAGAAAGTCACCAAAGGGTGGAATTGAGACAGCGGTGTTAACCAGAGCCACTATGCTCTGTATTATGCTCATTCAGCTGCAAGCATTTTTTCTTCAAGAAGGGAAACTTACCAGCGTCACAGGACGAGAGTGGTTTCAATCTTCTATCAGCTTTGAGAACCTTATCCATATCTGCCTTCACAAGGGCAAGGTGATGGTAATGGTGTGAGACCGGTTAGTATTCAGCAGCTCGCCGTGCAAAACATGAACGGCACTTTCATTGCTTTTTTCCTAGGGGCATAACAGAAAGACAGGAACATGAAAAAATCCTGAAATCTTTCTCCAATTTCAATCTCAAAGGGACCATCCATTCCTCAAAAGACAAAACCAAACTGAACATGGGCCTCCTGCAGTGCCACAAATGATGCCACCCCAAAGTTGCAGGAACAGCAACTCATATTCCGCTTGGGAACCCTGCAGCACAATGGACATGGCTGACAGCTCTGTCAACCACGAATGCAAGGAATGCTCAGTTGAGGAAGAATGCAGACATTTCGGAATCCCTCCAGCAGAAGATGATATCATTAGAACAAATGGATCTGTCTGGACAGTCCTGTTTGTAGATTTTGGGAAGTAAGACTCTATTGTTTGTCATCAAGGATATGGTTGAGTGATCATATTCAGACTGAAGAGACCAAATTTGTGAGGCTGGAGAATGGGTGCAGAACCATGCCTCTCGGAATTCCTGTGCGTGTCTATGCTTGGCTTGGGTACTACGGTTACCTTGTCGCAGTGTCCTCTGAGAGGCGTGATTCTCCACCCATAATGCAACCAACAAACAGATACAATTGGACCCCCACACACAAACCCATACAGATCAAAACCGGAAATGACAGTACTCATGGTAACAGACTGGACAGTGTCAATTCCAGACAGAGTAGAATAACATCGTCTCATTTGAGGCTGTACTGATGATGTCACCGATCATGGTGACGAAACGTCTGAATGAGAAGAAGCCAGCTCGGCGAGCAAGTTCACAACCTCAATCAGAGAACTGGCTGTTTTGAACTACCTTGTTCAAGAGTTTCAGTTTTGATTTTGAATGTTAAATCTCGCTCCCACATCGGGATGGAGGATTACTGTTAACAGCTGCATTCTAACTAATTCATATCGAATCATTATTGTTTTGACCAGTCTTCGGGTCAGGCTCCCTCGGTGACTGAGTCTCCCAAATTGTTAAGTTCCCTCGTGAAAGACTCCCCTTCTTTACACACCCAATTAGATCCACCTCAGTTGGTACGAATTAAGCTGATTGAAAAGGATCTTGGTCTTGTGGATACCTTCCTATGTTTCAGAAGGAGTCAAGATAACTCAGGGTGACACGGTGACTCAGTAGTTAGTAACGCTACCTCACAGCACCCGGGACCTGAGTTCCATTCCAGCCTCGCATGATTGTCTGTGTGGAGTTTGCACATTCTCCCCTTGTCTGTGTGGGTTTCTGCTGGGTGCTCTGGTTTCCTCCCACAGTCCAGAGATGTGCAGGTTAGGTGGATTGGCAATGCTGAATTACCCACAGATGTGTAGGTTAGGTACATTAGCCATGGGAAATGCAGGCTGACAGGGATAGAGTCGGGGAATGGGGATGGGTCTCGGTGGGATGCTCTTTGGAGGGTTGCTGTGGGCTTGTTGAACTGAGTGGCCTGTTTCCACACTGAGGATTCTATAAAACTGGCTTCTCCTGAACTCGTGAGAGAGTGAGTTTATCAATTACTAAATGCAAGAAGTCATAAAGCACCACAAATATGCACAAGTTAGAAAAAAGAAATTAGCTCAAAAACCATAAAAGTTAAGAGGGATACGGATACTTCAGCCTTTGGATTGTTTGTGAAGAATAGAAAGTGGGATGTTGTGGCCACTAAGTTGGGCGATCCCCGTAATGTTGATATGAATTCAGCAGTTAATTTTGAGATTCTTGTTGAAATTCTTTTGACCTTGTTTCCCTTTTGACATTGCCCTGGTTTGCAGAGCTCAGAGCAAGAGATTTTCTTTTTTTCTTACCTGCAGCATAGGGCGATGAAACGGCTGTCCCAGAGCCGTGACCTCCGCAACTCCTGAGACCACACGAGCACATTCGCCCGGGAATACACACGGACTGAGACGAAAGAACTATCGGGATAACAATACTCAGCGTGGTATTGGAAAAGACAGCATGTGCAAACAGAAAACAGCTGTAAATAGTGTCAAGAGGTGAAATCAAGTGATAAAGCTAAATTCATGGCTCTTTGCTTGCGTGCTCATTGTATTCAGAACAAAATCAACAAATTAATAGCACATTTCTAGGTTGACGGGCATGATTTTATAGCTATTACAAAGACATGGTTACAAGGAGATCAACACTGGAGGTAAGTGCGCAGGGCTATACGACATTCCAAAAAGACAGGCAGGAGGGAAAGTGACTGTCAGCAAAGAAATTAGTATGAGAGCAAGAAACGATCTTGGATCGGAAGATGTAGAATCCAATTTTATTTATTTGTTAATGGGAGGAGGACATCCCTAGCTACGCAGTGTTTGTTGTCCATCCCTAATTGCCTCGGGGACAGTTCAAAGTCAATCATATTGCTGTGGGTCTGCAGTCACATGTAGGCCAGATCATGTAAGGGTGGCAGTTTCCTTCCCTAAAGCACATCAGTGAACCAGCTGACTTTTTCTGACATTTGGCAATGAATTCATGGTCATCATTATATTCTTAATTCATGATTTTCTTTTATATTGAATTCAAATTTCACCATCTGCTGTGCTGGAATTTGAACACAGGTCCCCAGAATGTTATCTCAGTCTCTGAATTAACAGTCCAGCAATAATACCACTAGGCCATTTCCTCCCCCATCGTGGAACAAGAAAGCCTGTAGCTGATTCCCACTTGGGAAAAACAGCGAACCAGGAGCTTCTTAAATGGGCGATCGCATCTCCTTACATTTTAAGACAGCCATGGATAATCAGGACCTTGTGGGAAGGGACGAAATTGGGGGAGGGAAAATTACATCAGTGTTAGGTAGGAGCTGAGCAGTATTAATTGGGAGGAGCTTTTATTGAACAAGTCAACATTTGATACGTGGGAGTTATTTAAAGACCTACTCTTCAGTTCAGAACTGGCCGATTCCAGGGAAGGAGGAATGACAAGGATGGCAATCTAAGGACATACGGACATAAGAAATAAAACAGGAGTAGGCCATCTGTCTCTTCCAGCTCGTTCCGCTGATCTTTTTTGCGGACTCAGCTCCACTTACCCTCCCATTCACCATAACCCTCAATTCCTTTCCTGTTCAAAGATCTATCTGTTTTGGCTTTCAAAACATTCAACAAGGGAACCTCAACTGTTTCAGTGGGCAGAGAATTCCACAGATTCACAACCCTTTGGATGAAGAAGCTCATCCTCAACTCAGTTTTATATCTGTTCACACTTATTTTGAGGCTGTGCCCCCGAGTTGGAATTTCGCCCATCAGTGGAAACAATTTCCGATCCATTTGTTTCATAATTTTAAAAGTTTCTATTAGATCACCCCTCATTCTTCTAAATTCCAGTGACTGCAATCCTAGTCTACTCAATCTCTCCCCATACAGCAACATTTTTAATTCTGGAATCAACCTCGTGAACCTCCTTTGCACCCCCTCCAGTGCAAGTACATCCTTTCTCAAGTGAGGAGACTAAAACTGTACAAACTACTCCACACCAAGCCTCACCAGCACACTATACAACTGTAGCATACCCTCCCGATTTTTAAACTGCATCACTCTCGCAATGAAGGACACTATTCCATTTGCTGTCTCAATTACCAGCCGCATCTGCAAACTACCTGATTCAGACACAAGGCTGCCCAGCTCACTCTGCAGAGCAGCATGCTACAATTTTTCACCATTTAAGCAAGACTCCATTTTTCCATAATTGCTACCAAAATGGATACCCTCACATCTACCATCATTGGACTCCATCTGCTAGACCCTTGTCCATTCACTTAAACTTTCTGCATCCTTCCGCAGATTTTCATTGTCCTCTTCAGACTTTACACTCTCACTCATTTTAGTGTCATCTGTGAACATAGAAAAATACAGTGCAGAACAGGTCCTTCGGCCCTCCATGTTGCGCCAACCTGTGAACTAATCTAAGCCCGTTCCCTCACACTATCCCATCATCATCTTTCTGCTTATCCAAGGACTGTTCAAATGCCCTGAATGTGGCTGAGTTAACTGCATTGGCAGGCAGGGCATTCCACGCCCTTACCACTCTCTGGGTAAAGAACCTGCCTCTGACATCTGTCTTCAATCCATCACCCCTCAATTTGTAGCTGAGCCCCCTCGTACAAGCCAACATCATCATCCTAGGAAAATGACTCTCACCGTCCACCCTGACTCATCTTTCTCTGATCGTCTTGTATGTTTCTATTAAAGGCCCTCTTAGCCTTCTTCTCTCCAATGAGGACAGACTCGAGTCGCTCAGCCTTCTCTCCTAAGACCTTCACTCCAGACCAGGCAACATCCTGGTAAATCTCCTCTGCTCCTTTTCCAATCCTTCCGAATTCGTCCCGCAATGGAGCGACCAGAACAGGTCGCACGAGCGTTTTGTGCAGTTGCAGCATGACATCACGGCTCTGGAACTCAATCCCTCTACCAATAAAGTCTAACACACCGTATGCCTTCTTCACAGCACTATCAACATGAGTGGCAACTTTCAGAGATCTATGTACATGGACGCCAAGGTCCCTCTGCACATCCGCACTACCAAGAATCTTTCCATTGGCCCAGTATTGTACCTTCCTATTATTCCTCCCAAAGCGAATCACCTCACATTGAACTCCATTTGCCACCTTTCCGCCCAATTTTGCACTTTATCCACGTCTCCCTGCAACATGCGACATTCTTCCACATTGTCCACCACTCCACCGACTTTAGTGTCATTTGCAAACTTACTAACCCATCCACCTATGCCTGCGTCCAAGTCATTTATAAAAATGACAAACAGCAGTGGGCCAAAAACAGATCCTTGAGGCACACCACTAGTAACCGGACTCCAGGCTGAATATTTTCCATCAAACACCACTGGTTGCCTTTTTACCGAACGCCAGTTTCTAATCCAAACTGCTACATCTCCCTCAATCACATGGCTCCGTATTTTCTCCAATAGCCTACCGTGTGGAACCTGATCAAAGGCTTTACTGAAGTCCACGTACACTACGTCAACTGGCCTTCTCTCATCCACATGCTTGGTCACCTCCTCAAAATCTCCATGACGTTTGTGAGACACGACCTGCCCTTGACAAATCCATGTTGACTATCTCCAATCAAATTGTTGCTTCCGAGATGATTATAAACCCTATCTCTTATAACCCTTTCCAAAACTTTTCCTGCAACAGACGTAAGGCTCACTGGCTGTAATTGCCTGGCTCATCTCTACTGCCCTTCTTGAACAAGGGCACAACATTTGCAATCCTCAGTCCTCTGGTGTTAAACCTGCAGACAATGAGGACTCAAAGATCAAAGCCAAGGGCTCCGCCACCTCCTACCGAGCTCTCCAGAGAATTCTCGGAAAAATCCTCTCAGGCCCAGGGGATTTATCGAGCTTCACACCTTCTAGAATTGATAACATCTCCTCCTTACTAACCTGAATCCTTTCAAGTCTAATAGCACGTATCTCAGTCGTCTCCTCGATGATATTCTCCTCTTCCTCAGTGAAAACAGATGAGAAATATTCATTTAGCACCTCTCCGATCTCTGCCCGGTCCACACACAACTTCCCACTTCTGTCTTTGATTGGCCCTATTCCTACCCCAGTCATCCTTATATTCCTCACATACCTTGAGAAAACTTTACGGATCTCCTTTATTCTACCTGCGAATGACTGCTCAGGACCCCTCCTTGCTCTTCTTAACTCTCTCTTTAAATCCTTCCTTGCTCATCTGTAACTCTCCATCGCATCAACTGATCCATCTCATCTCAACATCACATAAACCTCGCTCTTCTGCTTAACGCGAGATATAATTTCTTTAGTAAACCAGGGTTCCCCTACCTTATCACTGACCCCTGCCTGACAGGGACGTACCTATCAAGGACACGCAATATCTGTTACTTAAACCAGCTCCCCATTTCGATTGTCCCCATCCCCTGCATTTTGCTGCCCCATTCTTTGCCTCCTAAGTCTTGCCCAATTATAATTGCCTTCCCCCATCTGTAAGTCTTGCCCTGTGGCATGTTCCTCTCCCACTCCATCGCTAAACTAAACGTAACCGAATTATGGTCACTCTCTCCAAAGTGCTCATCTACCACTAAATCAAACACCTGGCCTGGTTCACTGTCAAGTACCAGATCCAGTGTGGCCTCCCCTCTCGTCGGCCCTTCGACGTACCGTGTCGGGAAACGCTCCTGCGTGCATTGGACGAAAACTCATCCATCCGACGTACGAGGGTTACAGAATTTCCAGTCAATGTTTAGGAAGTTAAAGTCTCCCATAATGACGACCCTGTTCCTTTCACTCCTGCCCAGAATCGTTTTGCCAATCCTCTCCTTCAGATCCCTGGAACTTTGCAGAGGCCTATTAAAAAACTCCCAGCAGCGTGGCCTCTCCTCTCCTGTTTCTGACATCAGCCCATACCACCTCAGTAGACCAGTCCTCCTCAAAAGTTTTTTCAGCCTCCGTTATACTGTCCTCGACAAACAAAGCCACACCTCCCCCTTTTTTCCCACCTTACCTGATCTTACTCAAAGATCTGAACCCTGGAACCTGCAACATCCATTCCTGACCCTGCTCTATCCATGTCTCCGTAATGGCCACAACATCGAAGCCCCAGGTACCTATCCATGCTGCAAGCTCACCTCGCTTATTCCGGATACTCCTGGCAGTCAAGTAGACACACTTCAATTCAGCTTGCTGTTTGCCAGCACACTCCTGTGACACTGAGATCCTGTCCATGTCCTCCCTATTCTCTTTCTCCTGTGTACTGAAACTACACCACAGTTTCCCATCCCCTTGCTAAGCTAGTTTAAACCCACCCGAACAGCACTAGCTAATTTCCCGCCCAGGATATTAGTGCCCCTCTGGTTCAAGTGGATACCGTCCTGTTTGTAGAGGTCCCACCTTCCCCAGAATGAGCCCCAATTGTCCATGTACCTGAAGCCCTCCCACCTGCAGCATCCCTGCAGCCCCGTGTTCAGCTGAAATCTCTCCCTGTTCTTTGCCTCGCTATCACTTGGCACGGGTAACAAACCAGAGATAACCACTCCGTTTGTTTGAGCTCTCAGCTTCCAGCGGAGCTCCCTGAAATCCTGCCTGACATCCCTATCCCTCTTTCTACCTATGTCGTTGGTACCTATGTGGACCATGGCTTGGGGCTGGTCACCCTCTGCCTTCAGGACCCCAAAGACACTATCCGAGATAACACGGACCCTAGCACCTGGAGGCAACGCACCAATCGTGAGTCTCTTCGGTTCCAAACAAGCCTTCAATCTGTCCCTCTTACTATTCAGTCCCCAATGACTAACACTCTCCTCCTATACCCCCTTCCCTTCGTTGCAAGAGCGACAGACTCTGTGCCAGAGACCTGCACCCCAGTCAGTATTGAGGTAATGCCTCATCGTAAGGAGGTCAGAATTGACCGAGTGGCAGATATTTAGAGGGTCAGTACTGAGGCAGTGCACAACCTTCAGAGGGTCAGTACTTCAGGAGAACCCCATTATCATAAGGTCAACACGAATGGAGAGTCACATTGTCAATGGTTCAATCCTGAGGAACACTTCATTATCATAGGGTCAGTCCTGAGGCAGTGCTTCATTGTCAGAGGGTCAGTATTAAGGTTTAGAATTGAGGGAGTGCTATCTGATTATGTCACTCTGACAATGAGGCACTGCCTCAGGAATGAGCCTCTGACAATGAGGCACTTTCTCACTTCTGAATCTCTGACAAGGAAGCATTCCCTCAGTGCAAACCCTCTGTATGGACCCGATGTCAATGAGGCACTCGCTGAGTACTGACCCTCTGACAAAGTTCCAATAGCTTATTACTGACCTTCTAATCATGTGCCCCCTACCCCATTTCTAAATCTGTTACATTGAGGGCACTGCCTCAGAACTGACACACTGGCTATAAGGCAGTCCGTAAAGACTGACCCGCTGATCATGAGGCTGTCCCTCAGTTAATGACCCTCTAACTATGAGGCACTCCCGTAATTCTGACCGTCAGGAGCTACCTCAATGTTGACTCACTGATATAGAGGCACTGCCTCAGAATTGACATGCTGACGATGGGGCACTTGCTCAGGACAGACCCTCTGATAGAGCTGCAGGTTTGATATTAGAGCAGTGATGCACCGCGAGCAGGTCAGTATTAAGGGAGTGCCACACAGTCAGTGGACCAATATTAGGGGAGTGCCACACTGTCAGAGGATCACTCTTAATGGAGTGCTGCACTTGTGGTGAGTGAGTACTGAGGCAGTGCGGCACTGCAAAGGGTCAGTAATGAGAGAAAGCTCCATTTTCAGAGGGTTAGCACAGAGGAAGTGCTTAATCAGAGAGTTATTTCAGAGAGAGTGCTGTATTGTCAGAGTTTTGCACTGAGGGAGTATCACACAATCAGAGGTCCAATATTAAGGAAACACTGCACTGTTGGAGGGTTGATATAAAGGGAGGGCTGCACTGTCAGATGGTTAATGATGTGGGAGTGCTGAAATATCACAGAATCAGTCCTGAGAAGTGCTGCACATTCAGAGAGTTAGTGCTGAGGGAGTGGTCTAATGTGAAAAGATTGATATCAAGGGGCACTGCCGAAGGATCAGTAGTGCATTACTGTCAGAAAAACAATATTGAGGGAGTTCTGCTGTGTCAGTGGGTCAATATTACAGGATTGCTCCACGATCCACGTATCAATGTCAGACAGTCAGTCCTGAGGGAGTGCTGCACTGTTGGAGGGCCAATATTGAGTGTGTGCGACACTCAAGAGGATCATTTTGTTGGACTTGTGCACTGTCAGAAGTTCAATTGTAAGCAAGTGCCACACTGGTAGCGGGTTAATATTATGGGAGTGCTGCACTGTCAGACGGTTAAAGATGAGGGAAAGCTCATCATCTGACAGGGCATCACTCCCTTCAGACGAACCCTCAGGCGGTGCAGCACTCCAACAAGTTAGTTTCAGAGGCATGTTGTCCCATCAAATTGACCCTCTGAGACAGGAGCATGCACTTAATATCGACCCTCTCACAATGCTGCACTGCCTTAACATAGGCCCTCTGGCAGGGCGGCTCCCTTTCAGTACACACCTTCCAACAGCACAGCACTCTCCCATCATTGACCCTCTGACAGTGCAGTACTCTCTTAATACTGCATGTGTCACACTGCTCGACACTGTTGGAAGGTCAATACTAAGAGTGTGCTGCACTGTTAGACAGTCAATGATGAGCTAGTGATGCATGTGCGACATTCCCTCAATTCTTATCCCATTACAATGAGGCACTGCATTAGTATGGCCCTCTGACAAAGTAGCACAGCTTTAGAACTGACCCACTGATCATGAAGCTTTCCCTCAGTACTGGACCTCAGAGTGCTCCCCAGCCACAACACTGACTCTCTAATCCTGCAGTACTGTCTCAATTCTGACCTCAGTCCCGACCCTGTTGCATTGACATTGCAGTTCTTCCTTACCATGGACACTCTGGCCATGGGACAACACTGTTGGCCCTGTTGCAGTGCAGAATTCACTGACACTCACCCTCTCCCATACCTTCAATACTGAATGTCTGATAGGACTGCGGGCAGCTGACTCTGACAGTGCAGCATTCTCTCAGTATCGACCCTCTGACAGTAATTAGGGGACTGCTGCATTGTCAGAGAGTCAGGACTGAGGAAGGGCTGCACTATCAGAGGGCAAATATTAATGGAGTTGTGCACTGTCACAAATTCAATATTAACAGAGGGCTACACTGTCAGAGAATCAATGATGACGGGGCAGTGCGTTGTGAAAAGACCTGTAATAAAAGGCATGTCAGAGGGACTAAACAGAGAGCTTCACTGTGAGAGGGCCAACATTAGCAAATGCTCCAGTCTCAGAGGGTCAATGTGATGGGAGTACATCTCTCTGACATTATCTTGTTGGCGGGTCAGCGCTGACGTAGTGCTGCACCGTCCGAGGGGTCGGAGAAAGGGAGTGATGCACGACCAGGTGATCAGGGAGTGCTGAAGTGAGGGGGTCGTCAGCGATAAGTGGGTGAGCTCTGAGGGAGTGCAGCACAGTGTGGGGTCAGCACTGCGGGAGTGCTGTTCTGAGGGGGATCAGGACTGAAGGGGGTCAGCACTGAAGCAGGTCAGCGTTGAGGGAGTGCTGCACTGAGGGGTTCAGAATAAAGGGTATGCTACACTGAATGGGTCAGAAATGAGAGGGGGGTCAGCACTGAGGGAGAGCGGCACTTGAAGATGTTCAATATTAGTGTGTCCTGCACTGTGAAAGGGTCAGGATGAAGGCAGCACTGCAATATCAGAGAGGCAATGATGAGTGTGTGCTGCACTGCTGAAGGGTTAAATTTGAAGTGGTGTCCCACGGCCAGAGTGTCAATAGTCAGGGAGCATGGCATTCTCAGAGTGTTATTGCTGAGAGAACACCAGTATGACGGAGGGTTAATTCTGTGGCAGAGATGCACCGTCAGAGAATCAGTCATCAGAGAGTACGCAGTGTTGGAGGGTCAGTACTGAGGGAGTGTTTCACAATCAGAGCGTCAGTTGTCTGGCAGTGCTGGAAAAGCTCAGCAGGTCTGGCAGCATCTGTGGAGGCAAAAACAGAGATAACATTTCGGGTCCAGTGACCCTTCCTCAGAACTGTTCTGAGGAAGATCCCCAGTTCTGAGGAAGGGTCAATGGACTCGAAACATTGAATCTGTTTTCTCCTGCACAGATGCTGCCAGGCCTGCTGAGATTTTCCGGCAATTTTCTTTTTGTTCCCGACTTACAGCATCCGCAGTTCTTTTGTTTTTTATGTCTGGCAGTGCTTGTTTGCTTGTGACCTTCTGAAAGCACAGCACACCCATAATCTTGGCCCTGTGACAGTCCAGCACTCCCTCAGTACTGATCCTCCAACAATGGAGCATTCCTTCAATACTGACCAGCAGCGCAGCACTTTATTTCTGAGAGTAGTCTGAAAGAAACTACCTTTGCTTACCGAGAGAGACAGGGAGAGCAAGTGCGTCTTCTGTAGGTGACTCAGGATGTATTGTAACCTTAACAAGTCAAACAGTATTTCAGATTAGTTTATAATTAAAGATGATTCTAACTGTCTTCCTGGAAAAGTACAGTCCCTACAACATGGGGCTGATACTAATACACTCACTCAGAAGTGACCCTCCAGCAAAGCAGCCCTGCCTCAGAACTGACCCTGTGACAATGAGCTACTCCATCAGCAGTGAATCTGTAATCACGTGGCACTCCCTCAATTCTGAAAACATTACACTGAGGCACTCCTACAAAGGCCTCTGCGTTTTAGGGATTATTTACAGTCATCCCTGTGTTTTACAGGTTATTGAAAGGGGTCACTGTTTTCGGGTTTATTTTCACCCTCCAATCTTGCAGCACTCCCTCAATTCAGGCGTGTAGCAGTAATGTCTCCAGACCGAATCTCGAGAAGTGTTGCAAACCCTCAATTCTGATCTGCTCAAAATGAGCCACTGACTGAGTATTGGCCTTCTGACAAAAAGTCACTTATTCAGAACTGGCCTTCTGACAATGTGACACTCGTCCACATCTGACCCTCCAGCAATGAGGTACTGCCTCAGAACTGATCCGCTGACAGCAAAGCACTGCCCCCTCAGTTCTTACCCTCTGACAGAGCTGCAATACTTCAGGACTGAACTTCTAATCATCTTGTACTCCATCAACTCTGAATCCAATGCACTGAGCTACTGACTCAGTATTTACAGTCTGCTCCTCATACACCCTCAGAATTGACCCTAAGGCAATGTGACCCTGCCTCAGAACTAACTCTGTGACAATGAGGCACTTACTCAGCGCTGAATCTCGAATTGTGTAGCACTCTCTCAGTTTTTAGGCACTCCTTCCAGACTGGCACACTCTCAAGGCTGATCCTGCAGCAATGAGGAATTGCCTTACAACACAGCCACGAACAACAAGGCCCTCTTTAGGACAGTGTCTGATAACGAGGCATTCACTTGGTTCTGAGCCTCTGACAATGAAGCACTTGCTCAAGTCTGACCACATTAAAATGAGGCACCCTCAAACTGATCTGAAACACCTCAGTTTCGACCTTCTGATGGCTCTGAAATGCCTCAGTTTATATCCTCTGACCGGTCTTTTAATTCTGACACAATTACAGTGAAGGTCAGCCTCCGTGCTGACACTCAGAGTACATCACTCCCTCTGACAGTGTTGCACACCCTGAGCATCACTGACAGTTTCAGCGTTCCCTTAATATGGACCAACTCACAATGCAGCACTCCCCTGACATTATTATTTACATTGACGATCTGACAGTACAGCCCACCTCAGTGCTGACCCTCCGACAGCGCAGCATTCCCTCATTACTCACCCTCTGATACTGTAGCCCACCTCTGACAGTGTCACACTCCCTTACTATCGGCCCTTAACAGTGCAGCACTCCCTCAATGATGACACTGGAACGATGCAGGATTCCCTCAGTCCTGGCTCTGCAACAGTCAAGCATTCAATCAACACTGACCCTCTGTTAGTGCAGCACACCCCTAATATTGATCCTGTGACAGTGCAGCACTCCCTTAATATTGGCCTTCCGACAGAGTGGCACTTTCTTGACGAAGACACTCTGACAATACAGTTTTCCCTCATTGCTGATCCTCTGGCAGTGCAGCATTCTGTCATCACTGGCACCTTGCCAGTGGAGCTACATGCTTCTTATTGACCCTCCACAGTGCAGCACTGCCTCTCTACTGACTCTACAACATTAATATTGATCCCCGAACGGGAGGTTCTCTTTCATACCCACCCCCACAAAGAGAAGCCCTCCCTCATCTTTAACCCTCTGACAGTGCAGCACTCCCTTAATATTAACCCGCTGCCGGTGTGGCACTCCGTTACAGTGCAGAACTCCAACAAAGTGATCATCTGAGTGTCGCGCACACACTCAATATTGACCCTCCAACAGCGTAGCCCTCCCTCAGAACTGACCGTCTGACATCCATACACTGATAGTGTCGCAATTCTGTAATATCGACCCCCACCGACGCAGCAGAACTCTCTCAATATTGGCCTTCGGACAGTACTGCGCTACTGATCCTTCGGCGGTGCCTCTTGATATCAATCCTCTGACATTATAGCACTCCCTCAGTACTAACTCTCTGAACGTGCAGCACTCTCTCAGGTCTGATTCTGCGCTATTTCAGCACTCCCACGTCATTAACCCTCTGACAGTGCAGCACTCCCTTTATATTATATTATATTTATCAACCCTCCAACAGTGCACTATTTCCTTAATATTGGACCTCTGATTGGACAAGCTGACAGCATCTCATGTTCTTTATCGACAGAGAGTAAGTTCTGTGGTAGTACCTCATTGTAATGGGTCAGAGTGGGTCTAATCAGTCCAACCCCAAACCTAACCGCGGCTTCAGGCCTAAGCCTAGCCTCAGGCCTAACACTCACCCTCAACCTAAGCAGAAGCCTCAGCCCCAAACCTAAATGTGGTCTGAGCTCTAACCCTAACCATAGACTCAGCCCAAAGCCTCTCCCGAGCCCTACCCCGAACTCCAAACTTAACCTCATTAGTCACCCTAACACAAGTCTCATCCCTCACCCTAACTCTACCCTCATCCAAAACCTCGTCCAATCCTCACACCTAACCCCTAGCCTTGGTCCTAACCCAAACCCTAACCCTCGCCACCCTCTCACGCTAACCCTCATTGTTAATTAGTGAGTACTGAGGTATAGCAGCACTGTCAGAGCATCAGAATAGTGGGAGTGAACTATTGTCAGACTGTCGATACTGAGGCAGTGTCTCATTATAGAAGGGTCAGAATTGAAGCAGTGCCACACTAACAGAGACTCAGTACTGAGGTACTGCAACAGCGTCAGAGAATCTGAACTGTGGGCGTGCATTATTGTCAGAGGGTCATGATCTGAGGCAGTGTCTCCTTGTGAGAGGGTCAGTACTGACAGAGAGCCTTCCTTGCCTGACAGTCAGTACTAAGGCACTGCTTCTTTGTCAGGGGGTCTGGAGGGATAGTGTCTCATTGTTGGTCAGTCCAGTGTGAGGCAGTAGCTCATTGGTGGAGGGTCAGTCCTCAGGGTGGGCGGATGATGTGGAGGTGCTGGTGTTGGACTTGGGCGGACAAGGCTGACCATTGACACGCTGCTACAAATGCACTCTCTAGTGCTGACCCTCTGATAAAGGCAAACTCCCTAATTGCTGACACTCTGCCAAGTAGGCACTGGCTCAAACAGACCCTCTGACAATAGGCCACTGACCCTCTGATAGAGCTGCAGTACCTCAGTGAGGCAGTGGCACTCCTTGAATTCTGATCCCATTACAATCAGGCTCTGCGTCAGTACTGACGCTCTGCCAAAGAGGTACTGCCTGAAAACTGATCCAATGACAATGAGGCACTCCATCAGGACTTACCTCTGACAGTGCTAGATTACCTCTGTACTGACCTTCGAAAATGGGTGGCACTCCTTCAATTCTGACCCCCTTACAACATAGCCCTGCTGCAGTGCCGACCCTCTGACAACAGTGCATTCTCTGAAGCCTGATCCCCTCAAGATGAGGTCATACTTCAGTATTAACACTGACAAAGAGTCACTTCCTCTATATTGACCCTCTCATCGTGCGGCACACCCTCAGTTCTGATCTTACGACAATGGGGCACTTTTGACCAGCTGACAATGGTGCTCTCCCTCAGTTCTGACACCTCCACAGTTCTGCACTACCTCTGTACTGACTCTCAGTACTGACCCTATTCTGATCCATTACAATGAGGCGCTGCCTCACTTGTGGCTGGATAACAATGATGCACTCCATCGATTCTGCGCCGCACACAGTGCTGTAATACGTCCGTACTGCCCTGTAATTGTGTGGCACTCCCTTAATTTTGACCCCCTTACACTGAGGCTGTGCCTCAGTATTCACCTCTGAAAATAATGCACTCCTACAGATCTGGCCCTCTGATGCTCCTGCAATAACTTGGTTTTTATCGGCTTGTCACGTGGTTAGCTTCAATGCTGATTCCATTACACGGAGGCAGTTTCTCAGAACTGACCTTCTGACAATGGCACTCCCTTCGGACTGTCAGATACAGCCACACTACCTCCGTTTTGACCCTCTCATCACGTGGCAGTCCCTCAATTCTGAACTCCTCACAATGAGTCGCTAACTCAGTACTGACCCTCTGACAAAGAGGCACTCCCTTCGGGCTGACCTTGCACCAATCAGATACTGCCTCACACCAAACCCTCTCGAATAATGAGGCACTGCTTCAGTACAGACCCTCTGACAAAGACGCACTGCCTCAGAACTGACTCTCCAGCTATGGCGACCGGCCACAAAACGGACCTGCTGACAATGAGGCACTTCCTACCATCTCCAATCATGTGGCATATCTCTAATCCTGTGGCCCTCTCTCAGTTCTGTCGCCATTGCATTGAGGCATTCCCTCTTCGTTGATCCTCTGAACTCCCTCAAGACTGACCATCCACCGTTGATGCACTACCTCAGATCTGACCCACCGACAGTCCTACAATCTGTCACCATTCCATGTAGCATTCCAGCAATTCTGACCCCATTTCAATGAGACGCTGTTTCAGATGGTCACTCTGAAAACGAAGCGCATTCTCAGGACTAAATCTCTGAAACTAAAGCACTTCATCAGTACTAACTCTCTGGCAGGCAAGTATTGGGGGTTAGGTTAGGGCTGAGGTTAGACTTGGAGCTTAGGCGAGGGTTGGGGTTGAGGCTAAGCGTTAATTGGGGCTGTGTGTTACGGTTCATTTTAGGGCTGAGGCCACAGCTAGTGGTAGGACTGAGGCTCACTTTAGGGCTGAGACTAGATGTTCGGCCTGAGGATCAGCATTAGGGCTGAGGGCAGGGAAGGTTTACGCTGAGGATAGGGTTAGGGTTAGGGTTAGGGTTAATGCTGAGGTGAGGGTTAGCCTGAGGCGAGCGTTTGTATGGGTTTAGGGCTGAGGCTGGGTTTAGAGTCAGGGTTCGGGCAAAGAGACGCTGCCTCAGAACTGACCTGCTGACAATTAGCCAGTACCTTAGGTACTGATGAGCTAATAAAAAGGCCCGCTCTCAGCACTGACACTGCAGCAATGAAGTCTTGCCTCACAACTAACTCACAAAGGGCTCATAATTGAGCAAGTGCCGAATGATGAAAGGGTGCGGACTGAGGTGTTGCACAACTGCCAGAGGGTCAGAACTGAGGTATTGCATCATTATCAGATGGTCAATACTGCAGCAGTGGCCCACTGTAATAGGGTCAGAAAGGTCATACTGAGGTCTTGCAAGATAGGGTCAGAACTGTTGGAGTGATTCATTATCAGAGGGTGGGCACTGAGGCATTGAAGCATTGACAGAGGGTCAACACACTGTCTGTATT